>NW_007093433.1:0-743 GCF_000164805.1 Carlito syrichta
GCCAATTACTCTTAGGTTCAGGCTCTGGAAGTAATTCTTTATCTCTTGAATGTTTTGTTCTATCTTCTTAAGCTTCTTTTTTATGTTTTTGACAGTTTGGGTTAGTTCTGTGTTTTGGTCTTCAAGTTCTGAGATTCTTTCTTCTCCTTGGCTAATTCTGCTTTCCATACTTATTAGTTTGTTATTTATTTCCATCACAGAATTTTTCACTGCTGTTATTTCTATCAGCTCTTTCCTCTTTTCCTCTTGTCTCTCCTCATTTTTAAAAATCTCTCTATTAATCTCTTGATGTCTGGATTTGTTGCATGTGAAAGTCATTCTGGGGGCTCTTCATTGTTTGTGTTCTGAATTCAGTTTTCTCAGTGTCTGACCTCACTGGTCTGTGTGAGACCTATATTCTTCTTTTGGTTTTTCTTCATTTGTGCAGATTTTTCCTCCCTACTTTTTCCTTCCCTCCACTTCCCTGTCTTCTTTCATTCTGTTATTCAGGGGTGGAGGGCTTGCTTTTACTTCTGCTTGTTCAGTCTCCTATTCTTCCTTATGTATATCTTCTTGCTTTGTTCAATTCTGGAGTTGGGGGCAGTGCTTTCTGCAGTTTTGTGATTTAATTAAAGGGGGAGCTGTAATCCAAAATGTATCTGCAGATCCCAGTATCCACCGACAAGTATATGGATAATGTGAAACCCACTTCCCACTGCCCTGGAATCTGTCCATGCAATGGGGTTGTACGTTCTTTCCCTGAA
>NW_007093434.1:0-954 GCF_000164805.1 Carlito syrichta
ACCTTGCCGGTTGTCCAGCCAGCACTCTTAACTAGCTGAATTAACCAGCTAGCCAGCTGGCTAGCCAACCGACTTAACTATCTCGCTACCTAGCTAGCCAGCTAGCTAGCCAGCTGACTTAACTAGTTGACCTAACTAGCTAGGTACCTAGGTACTCAGCTGACTTAAATAGTTACTTAACTAACTAGGTACCTACCTAGCCAGACGACTTAAATAGTTAGCTAACCAGGTAGCTACCTAGCTAACAAGCTGACTTATAGTTACCTGCCTAGCTTGCTAGCTGACTTAACCAGCTAACTAACTAGTTAGCTTACTCGTTATCTAACCTGCTAGCTAGCTGAGTTAATCATTTGACTTAACTCATTAGCTAACGAACTAGCTAGCTGACTCAACCAGCTGACTTAACTCGTTAGCTAACAAGCTAACTAGCCTACTCAACCAGCTGACTCAACCCGTTTGCTAACTAGCTAGCTAGCTGACTCAACCAGCTGACTTAACATGTTACTTAACTAGCTAACTACCCGACTCAACCTGCTGACTTAACCTGTTAGCTAACTAGCTAGCTAGCTGTCTTTACCAGATGACTTAATAAGGAAGCTGACTTAGCTAGCTGAATTAGCTAGCTGAATTAACAACTTAGGAAACTGACTTACTGGCTGACTTAATTAGTTAGTTAGTTGACTTAACTACCTGAATAAAATAGTTACCTAACTATTTAACTAGCTGAAGAACTAGTTGAATTAACTAATAAGCTAAGTAGATAGGTAGAAGACTTAAATAGCTGACTTAAATAGTTAGCTAACTAGTGAGCTAGCTGACTTAGCTACCTGACTTAGCTAGCTAGATAGCTAGGTAGCTGACTTAGCTAACTGACTTAACTAGTTGGCTAACGAGATAGCTGACTTAACGCCTTGGTTAACCAGTTAGATGACTATTTTTATGTAGTTGGTAAAC
>NW_007093435.1:0-985 GCF_000164805.1 Carlito syrichta
AATATATATCACATGCTCACTCATTCACAGAAAGAGAAATTTCGTGATTAACATGATAACTTATAAGGCGAGAAATGATAACTTATCCCGTGATGAAATGATGAGAGGATGTAAAGGGGCCTGGGAACTCCAGCTATTATGAACTCCATTGAAGTAAAAAGGCCTTTTGTCATTTCTTCACTGGGCAATAGGCCCAATTATCTAAAATCCTAGCCTAGAAATTCAGACACATACCAGAGCAGGGCCCTTCAGGCAAACTCTGATGATCACTTTTGACAAATGTTCTGCTTGACCATAATGCAGTTACTCCAATGCTTTTAGAAAAGGCTACACTTACAATCAAACAATCTTTTCAAAGTGAAATCCAAAACACATCCAGGTCCACTCCCTGACACACATACCCAGCCACACACACTCTCTGTGTGCAGTCAGGTGTCTTTTGGCCATTTACAACAGAGAGTAAGTTGCTGAATAAATATTTAATTCATGCAAACAAAACCCTGAAAGACCGAGCTGCAAATATAAAGTTTTGCATTCCTGGGGCACACTATATAGATATATCCTTTTTAAAAAAATCCACTTACAGCTGTCCCTTAAAGGAATAAAATGGAAAACAAAAGAATTATTCACACATAAGCCTGGATCAAACAAAAGCCGCTTATAACCTTCTGGCCACCCACCATTACTCTAGAAACATTATTTCCATGATTAAATCGGAAGCCCCAAAGGCTTAAGAAAACTAAAAGTACCTGGGCTCGGTGGTTCAGCCTGTAATTCCAGCACTTTGAGAGGCTGAGGTGAGCTGACTGCCTGAGCCCACGGGTTCGAGACCCACCTGGGCAATTTGGTGAGACCTCATCTCTACAATAAAATTTAAATAATAGTTGGGAGTGGTAGCACACGCCCATAGCTCCAGCTACTTGAAGGCTGAGCAGAAGGATTGCCATTGACAAGCAAGTTGAGATGCAGTGGTCGGGAGCTACTA
>NW_007093436.1:0-1218 GCF_000164805.1 Carlito syrichta
AGCCACTGCACTGCCAGTCTGGGCAACAGAGTGAGACTCCAACTCAAATAAATAAATAAATAAATAAATAACAAAAACAAACAAACAAACAAAAAACACAACACACTCCATACATATTATCTCTAACAAAAACTCTCAGAGGCCCCTGCCAAATGCAAAAAATAGACATTCATTTGAGATAGTAATAAAAGCCAATGATTATTCCTGAGCCTTCAGCTTCTGTTAAGGGTATGAATCCACCAAAACACCTTTAGGTGGACTGACAGATCTGGTTGTTCAGTACAAATGTGCTTAACTTTATTCCATGTACAGCCTTCCTGCAGATTAGGTTAATCATTCAAATTACCCACATACACTGAAGAGGAAGACATTATGTTCAAATTCCCAGAGGAGGAAAACAGGAGGCACAACTGGCAATAGGGCCTGGCTCTAATGAGACATAGAGGAGGGGTATATATATTCCAGCTTTACAGGCCAACTCAACCTTCTAGAAGAAAAGCATCCATGAATCTCACTACTGCTCTTTCTTAGCACCCAGATTTGTCCCTCAAGGTGAGGGATCATGCCTTTCTTTCTATTGTGTTTGGTTTGTTTCCTCTCCATGGACCTGGTAGCATATCTTGCTCAGTGTGTGCTGAATAGATGTGCGTGGGGAGGGGCATTGGGTACAAACCCAACCCCAGTCAGTGTCTTTCCAGCAGTGACTGTTAATGGAAGAGCTAAGCATGGGCCATGCTGTTGTTCTTAGGCCTGGGGCTCAGGCTACTGCAAGGAGACCAGCAGCTCCTGCTGTGCACAACACTCTACCCTGCCTCAAAGAGGAAGGCACATGGGGTCGAGAAGAAGAACAACCATCTCAAGTCTCTTTCTGGTTTGGTCACTTTCATGGAATAGTCCTTGCCAAAAAGTCAAAAGTTGCTGGCAGAGGACTCAGGCATCTATCAAAACCAGCCACTCCAGGCTGAGGCTCTCTCTCAGAACACAAATCACTCCCTGGCAAGTCAAGAAAGAAACAGATGCATCTGAAATCAGAACACCATGGGGAGGAAGGACAGAGGAGGCCATAGACAGACAGGTGAAAAAAGCGAGAGAAGAAATATTCTAGAATGGAAAGACAAAGCCCTCGAAGAGCCCCAAGAGGTGTGCCCATTGAGTGTGGGTGTGGTTGTACACATTCCTATTTTAGCAAGGAGTAACAATAGGTTTGATCATCCTCCC
>NW_007093437.1:0-1155 GCF_000164805.1 Carlito syrichta
CTCCCTTGTAAGCAATGACATCCTAACAAATGCACTAATTTTTGTGTGCAACTAAGTCCCAGCAGTCTTCTCTCCTTTGACAGTCATGAAGATGATACATTTAACATTTTGTGAGTTAATTTTTTTAGTCTGATGTCTTATAATTTAATGCATGTTTATTTTGTTCTTGTTTAAAGTGTATAACCAGGCCAGGCTCAGTGGCTCAGCCTGTAAGCCCAGTACTTTGGGAGGCTGGGGTGAGTGGAATCCCTGAGCCTGTGGGTTCAAGACCCAATTGGACAACTTGGAGAGACCTGTCTCTACAATAAATCAAGAAACTAGTGGGGCATGGTAGTATGAGCTGGTAGTTCTAGCTACTGGGAAGGCTGAAGAAGAAGGATCGCCTGAGCCTGGCAAGTCAACATTGGGATGGCTGTGAGTGTGCCACTGCACTCCAGCCTGGGCAACAGAGTGAGACACCAACTCAAAAAATAAAATAAAAAAGTAAAAAGCGTATAACCGGAAAGCACAATTTTAATTTTTGTTTTGTTTTTAACAATTATGGGCGGTGGCCCTTTAAGAAATTTGGGAAAGGAAGTAAATACCCTGTTAATGGGTAGAAAGGAAGTAAATGTCCTCTAATGTGGATACATATTTGCCGCTCTTTGCTAAGCCATTTTAAAATCAAAGCTAGTGCCTCACTAAGCTGGCATTTGTGAGAATGGTCACTCAAGTCTCCATGATGAGGAAAAATAAGTCATGTGTGTACATGATGAGGAGATGTCTTAGGAATACACAGGCCCAGGAGGAAAATAAAACCAGAACACCATGGCTGAGACATTAATTTGGCTTCAAAAATATGAAGGTCCAGTAAGTGACTACTTTGAAAGCCAAACACTCTTACTGGCCTTGCAGAGCTACTAGTGTTCACAGAATGAGTGCAGGCCATCTGTCTGATAAAGCAAGTTATGAAGGGAAGGGATTTGGTGCCAAGTGGCTGCTGGAGACCAGCAGAAGCATAAACAACAGGGTCCAAGTGGAAACTCTCATGCGGAACAGATCTTGCTACTGTGGACAATCCTTTTGAAGCCATGACAGCACAGAGAGAGAGACCTTACAAAGAGCTTTAGGGAATGATTACTGCAAACATAGAAAGGACAACCAAAGTTGGGTTGG
>NW_007093438.1:0-814 GCF_000164805.1 Carlito syrichta
CTTCTATTTTTAAGCACAGATAGTTGAGATGGAAAGAATTCTGTACAAGCAAATGTTGTTAAACTCATCCTTATCTTTCTAGTCACTTCTGTATCTAATTAACTACCTTAGCCCAAGTCCTTCTGCCTCAACAGTTTTTCACAATTTATTATTCTTTGTCCAATTTAATATGTAAATGTTCAACTCCAACTGCATCTTTGGGTCTTTATTTTCTTATGAAGGCTTCATGCTTAAATAAATTTATATGCTTCCCTCATGTTGTTTTATTTCAATTAATTCTCAGTCCTTGCCAGAAAGCCCCATGAGAGTAGAGGTAACATTTTGCCTTCACTGCCCTATGAACCACACAATGTCTGCTCCTTCCCAGCAAATAAACTTCCTAAGAACAGGTACCATGTTTAAATCTTTATTTAATTAAATCATTGAATAATACTTATTGAATTAAAAGATAATTCAGTGGATTCTGTTGACTCTACTTCCAAAATGTTGCCTAAATACAACTTCCCTTTCCATTCTTACTGTTTTTTTCTCTAGCCTGATTGCTATTTCTTGAGAAGAAGTGAAGGACATTCGCTAAAAATGCAGATTCATAAGTAAGATTGCTTAAGTTTGAATCCTAGTTTCAAAACTTCTTAATCATGGCACCTTAAGCAAATTACTTAACAGCCTTATACCTCAGTTTGCACATCTCTATCATAGAGCTAATAATGGCATCCACCTTGTAGGATGCCATAAGAATCAATAAATGTAAATATGTGGTAAAAATTTAGCATGCACACATACTAAGCATTATGTGTTTGTTATTTTACTTTTC
>NW_007093439.1:0-1158 GCF_000164805.1 Carlito syrichta
CAAATGGGAAAAATATCAAGAATGGAATTTAATTGTTAATTTATTCGTGGTGGTTGCAGGCAATGGCTCCCCAGTCATGAAAGGTGTGTGAACCCGGGTGCTCCTCAAAGCTGGGCTAGGTCAGTCTCAGTCTCAGCTAATCAAAAAGGACTCTTTGGGGAATCATTTCTTCACTGCTCCCCGTACCTTACATGTCTTTTATCTTTGCATGCATTTAATTAAAGTGTCTCCAACTCCACTCCCTGCACAAACGTCTAAAATTTTTCATCAGACAGCTTACACATTCGTATTCAGTACTATCTGAAGAAGGCAATATGATGTACTGCCAGCCTTCACAAAACTGGTCGTCACTTTCTATCTGTGTCTCTGAACAAGTAAGCGGTCTTTTATTTTCTATTTTTATTTTTATAGGAGTCTCACTCTGTTACCCAGGGCGGATGAGGTATAGTGGCACACTCATGGCCACCACCTCCTCAACATGCTGTGCTCAGGCCATCCTTGTATCTAAGCCTTCCAGGTAGCTGGAACCACAGGCATGCGCCACCCTACCCAGCTAATTTTTAAAAAAAACTTACAGTAGTGACGAGGTCTCGCTGAGTTACCAAGGCTGGTCTCGAACCAATGGAATCACGCAATCCTCTCACCTCCACCCCCCAAAGTACTGGGAGTAATTACAGGTGTAAGCCACTGCACCCGGTGTGAGTAGCCTTTGTAATACTGCATCCGGGTTCTGGCTGCAACACCCTCCTGCACTGCTTTGCTCCTTTTCCTAGGAAGGATTCAAGCTTTTCGGCTATATTGACTTCGACTTACACCCTTTCGATAGCAAAACCTTGTCTTTACAAAAAATAAAATAAATAAATATTCAGGCATGGGGTGATACATGCCTGTAGTCCCAGATACTTGGGAGGCTGAGGTGCCGAGGCGGAAGGGTCACCTGAGCCCATGAGGTAGAGGTGGTGGTGAGTTGAGATTGTGCCACCGCACTCAACCTGAACGACAGAGTGAGATGACCACTCTAAAAATAATTACTTCTACATTCTATATCCTGAGTGGCACGAGGTCAGACCAGGTACACCCATATTTGTAGTGTTCCAAAATGTCAGAATTTTACCGAGGCTGGTGTGATCTTAAAAGCCACCAGCTACACGGTGTTCC
>NW_007093440.1:0-1048 GCF_000164805.1 Carlito syrichta
GTTGCTTAAAAAGGCCTCACCCCCATCCTTGTCTGGGGGCAGCCATGAAAGAGTAATCTTAGTCTCTCTGCTTTTTATTTTTGAGTTGGAGTCTCACTCTGTAGCCCAGGCTGGAGTACAGTGGCATGTTCCCGACCACAGCAGCCTCAACCTGCTGGGCTCTGGCAATCTTCCGCCTCAACCTTTCAAGTATCAGTAACTACAGCTGTGTGCTACCACACCCAGCTAATTTTTAAAAACATTTTTTAGTTTGAGTATCACTCTGTCGCTCAGACTGGAGTGCAGTGGCTGCTTCCAGCCACCGCAGCCTCGACCTGCTGGGCTCTGGCGATCCTTCCGCCTCCAAGTAGTTAATTTTTGATTATTGGTCGAGATGAGGTCTCGCCAAGTTGCCCGGGCCGGTCTTGAACTTGCGGGCTCAGGCAATCCACTCACCTCAGCCTCCCATATAGCTGGGATGACAGGCTGAGCCACCAAACCTGGTCTGCCTTTTTTCAAAAACATAACCTGTTTCTCCCTCTCACACCTTTCTGTGACATATTCTTAAGAAAAAATTCACATAGCCAGCAAAGCTGAGAGAATTGAGCAGCGAACCCCTTTCTGCCCACTTACAGATTCTGCCATTAATCATCCCCCAGTCTTCTCCCACGTTTTTTAAAGTCAACATCTTCAATTTTTTTCTTCCTGGGTATAAATATTTGCGGAGGCTCCAGGAGGTAAATATCAATACTTTGAAAGCAATTGTTGCCCAATTCTTGAGTTCCCTTCTGCTGCATAAGCCACTATGATTCCACACCCACCTTTCATAAGCAGATGCATGATTGAGCCTCAGGACATTTTCATCCTTCCTTTCTTTTCCTGAATTTTATACAGCCACTTTCTCCAAAGAATTTTATCTTAAGGTTTTAGACTTATATGTTCACGGACGTTTTATTAATCAGCTTGGCACAACTTTCTGTGCAAGAAATATGTACATCAGTCGACTTTTTAGAACATTTCCTGTGACCTCAAGTTGTTAAGTGCTTCAAAAAAAAATCGCTTCTGAATT
>NW_007093441.1:0-771 GCF_000164805.1 Carlito syrichta
ATCTTTATAAAGTGAAACCCAAAACACATCCCAGTCCACCCCCTGACACACACACCCAGCCACACACACTCTCTGTGTGCAGTCAGGTTTCTTTTGGCCAATTTACAACAGAGAGTAAGTTGCTGAATAAATATTTAATTCATGCAACCAAAACCCTGAAAGACCAAGCTCCAAATATAAAGTTTTGCATTCCTGGGGCACACTATATAGATATATCCTTTTTAAAAAAATACACTTACAGCTGTCCTTTAAAGGAAGGAAATGGAAAACAAAAGAATTATTCACACATAAGCCTGTATCAAACAAAAGCCGCTTACAACCTTCTGCCACCCAGCATTACTCTAGAAACATTATTTCCATGATTAAATGGGAAGCTCCAAAGTTTTAAGAAAAGTAAAAGTACCCATGCTCGGTGGCTCAGCCTGTAATCCCAGCACTTTGGGAGGCTGAGGTGAGCTGACTACCTGAGCTCACGGGTTTGAGATCTGCCTGGGCAACTTAGTGAGACCTCATCTCTACAATAAAATTTAAATAAATGAGTTGGGTGGGGTAGCTCGAGCCCAAAGTTCCAGCTACTTGGAAGGCTGAGGCGGAAGGATTGCCAGTGCCAAGCAGGTTGAGGCTGCAGGGGTCGGGAGTGACCAGTGCCCTCCAGTCTGGGTGAGATAGCGAGACTCCAACTCAAAAAAAAAAAAGAAAGAAAGAAGAAAGAAAAGAAAAGTAGTCAAGTAGACCTGACAGGAAGCCAAAAGTACTAGCTAGCTGTACTCT
>NW_007093442.1:0-989 GCF_000164805.1 Carlito syrichta
AAGCTGCAAAACATTCGAATGACTTTATTTGTCTACTCTTTTTTTTACTTTAAAAATGGTTACAATTCAAGGTTGGACATAGACATGGTCATCATGCAGGAATTTATTTTTTAAGAATTGTATAACACTCCAATGATAACTTCATTTCCTTTAATACGTTGGAATACAGGGTATAATTCTGCCTTTAAAATGGACAACTACAGTGTTTCTCCCATAAATTCTGAATGCTTTATTCTGCCTAAATTGAAACTTGTTGAGATTTCAGATCTATATCATTCTTAGCAAACTGATTCTTGAGATTCAGTGTACCTAAGAGCTATTCAAAAGGAAGAATGCATAGTAATTCCAAAACATTTTAGAAAATAAAAGAGTATCATAATATAATACAGCTTTTTTCAATCTTAAAATTTGTGTAAATTTTCGTGGTGCACTCCGTTTTTTCTGCTTGTTAATTTTGATTAAATGTTACAGAGGTGCAATCCTTGGAGAGAAGTAATCACATTCCCTTTATATTTTAACACAATTTTTACTTTTAAAAGAGTATTTTCATTGAATCCCCTAGTATTTTCTCTACGTAAGACATAATGCTGTACTCTGCAACAAAGTATCCGATTAATATGATACTTTTAATCTCCAACCATTCAAAATGAGGCACACAGAAAAAACAGAATTTGGGGGCCAATATGTATAAACCAAAATAACATGGAGATGTACAAAATAGTAAGTATTTGGGGTCAGTATTAGTTTAAAAATTTAGATAATTGGAAATTCTGGAAAATTGACTATGATCTTAGCAAAAGCAAAGTTTAAGTCTTGTAGGGAAAACTGCACAAAGTCTGTTAACAATACTAAAAACATCCAAAAACTTTCCAAACTAAAGAAAGGGCTAAAATATTATTTGGTTGTGCTATAACCAAGTTCCATCAGGACTCTGTGCTCATAATAATAAAAGACAACTTCGTGGGTAACTCCCTCAGGTCCCCTCCCAG
>NW_007093443.1:0-999 GCF_000164805.1 Carlito syrichta
ACACTAATGAAACTTGTGACTTTTTAAACTTTTATCAAATATATGGTTGCAAATTATTTTTGCTTTGTTTTCCACTAAATTATTCAATGTTGGTGAGCACATGGAGAAAAGGAATTTTCATAAACCAATGGACTGTTATATGTCTGTTAGTATAAATTTGGGGGCACTCAATTGACCACAGTTATCAAAAGGCTTTAAACAAAGTAGGCCCTGTGTCCACGAATTTCATTTTCAGAGATCCATCCTAAGGAACTAATTGAAGCCTTAGACAAAGATTGAAGTGCATGGCCTCCAACAACATCATTAATTCAAACAATGGAAAAAATCCCAAACCGACTCAATGCCAAGAATGGGTAGATCATTAAATAGATTTCTTCTCAGCCGGGCTCGGTGGCTCAGCCTGTAATCCCGCGCCTTTGGGAGACTGAGGTGAGTGGATTGCCTGAGTCCGTGGGTTTGAGACCCGCCTGGGCAGGCGAGACCTCATTTCTACAAAATATCAAAAAATCAGTCGGGCATGATAGCGCATGCGTGTAATTCTGGCTACTCGGAAGGCTGAGGCGGAAGGATCGCCAGAGCCCAGCAGATCGAGGCTGCGGTGGCCGGGAGCGGCCACTGCACTCCAGTCTGGGCGACAGAGTGAGACTCTAACTCAAAAACAAAAAAAAAATAGATTGCTTCTCAAAAAGGCTGGAAAATTTCTAAAAACAGTAAATAATGTAATAAATGTTTAGGGTATCATTTTGATTGAAAAAGTCTGGGAACAAAACAGAACATAAAATATGATCTTTATTTGTGATTATATTTACATGTCTAACAAAAATATAGGAATATTGCCAAGGGTCAAATCTGAATGAAAGGATGATTTCTCTTATGTAAATTTTTGTATTTTCTTAAATTGTATTCAAATTATTTGTACCAGAAGAAAAAAAAATTAGTAAACTATTTTAGTCTATCTGTATGTAATTCAGAACATCAGCAGGACCCTTGGGAGTGTAG
>NW_007093444.1:0-1068 GCF_000164805.1 Carlito syrichta
TGAGCCCGGCCTGTTTCACTTAATGTTTATGTCCTTTGTGAATAATTCAGGTAGAGGCAACTGCCTGCATCTGGGTGCCATGCTGCAAGTTGCATTCTATTAACAGTGGCCTTAGGAGTCAGAGAGGAGGAGCCCAAGAAGAGGCCAAAGATGTGGTCCCCAACACCAGCAACACTGTTTGTTTAGTTCTGGCACCAAAGAAAAGGTTGGGTTCTGACGCAACCTTATGACAAAGGTTGAGGAGATTGAATGCTGGACAGGAAATCCTTCAGCTCCTAAATGAAACTCTGCCTCTTCCAGTCTGTGACTTGAGAACCTGCCAGCAACTCACCAGTCCTGGTTACTCTCAGGAACTGCCCGCCTTTTCCTTGAAGAAATCCTTTGCTAGCTAGCATGCCAGGTGGAATTAACCTGCATTTCTGGGTCATCCTTAATGGTTAGTGATTAAAAGATAAAGGGATCCTTGAGAAGCAATTGACTTTAGATGTCTGCATGTGCCAAGGAATTTTTTTTTTTTTGAGTTGGAGTCTCACTCTGTCACCCAGACTGGAGTGCAGTGGCCGCTCCCAGCCACCACAGCCTCGACATGCTGGGCTCCAGGGATCCTTCTGCCTCTGCCTTGCAAGTAGCCAAAATTACAGGCATGAGCTATCACGCCTGGAATTTAAGTCCATAAGTAATCATCAGACCTGGAAAGGCTCCCCAGTCACTATCCCCCTACCTCATGTACCCCTTCTCTTTTCCAGCAAGGTCTTTGCAGGAGTTTGCCACTGTCCTCAGGAATCTTGAAGATGAACGGATAGGGATGGTGAGTACGTCGAGGGAGTAAGGAATGTGTTATCAGAACTGGGTTCAAGTCCAGACTATGCCACTTGAGTATTTTGAGCTCTTGAGCAAGCCTCATATTTCTAGACTTTGAAGGCTTTTGTACATGGCAGAGAACTGCCCTGGAGGATAACTTTAGACTGGCATCGTTGTTTCTCTAAAGATCCACTGTAATGTCTATAGGTAAGGTATATGGCTTAACGGTAGATCTTTTGAATTATTTCACTTTTGGGGACTTAGATT
>NW_007093445.1:0-1325 GCF_000164805.1 Carlito syrichta
AATCTGGTAAAAACTTGGGGGTAAAACAGACCATGTGGGTGTTAGCGTTTTCCAGGTGATCTTTTTGGTCTTGCGGTTTTACACATTCAAATATGAACTCTATTTTTGAATCTGAACATGGCAGAATGGAGCCCCCTGTCGGTGTGAACAGCACAAGGGGAAAGATGCCTGGGTGGGAGACCAGGACTCATTATGACAGCGAGTACTCCGACCATCAGTGGAATATACTGGATGATTCATCCGTCATTTACTATTTTAAAACTGTTCACCTTTTCCCCAAGGCCATTAACTGTGAAAAAAATGTGGCCTCTGATTTATACTTTATTTTGCTGGTAATTTAGACTTTGGTGGTTTTCCAAAAAAACATTGGGAAATAGTTTTGGCAAACATCTTGTCAAAACGAGAATTTCTAAGTGAGATTTGAGGGTCACCACTTCTAAAAGTTCGGTTTTTATCATTATTTATTTGGAGGGATATTTACTCTCTGTTGGAAGGAGAGGCTGATGGAGAAGAGACAATATGGGAATCTGACAGCAAGAGAGTGCCGGGAGGGTGACAGGGTGGGGGGCCGCATGGGTGGGAGCCACTCTCACCCTTGACACCTGTCTTGGGAGGAAAGGATGTGGCATGGTAACTGATGCCTGGTGCAGGATGCCAATTGGGCATCTCTTCCCCTTCAATTATCCAGTGGTTGATTTTTAAAAACTGTTTAAAATTTGACACAATTCCTAAGTGAGTCATCACAAGTTTGCACAGAGTTCCATTTTTGAGCTGCTACCTCACCTGCCCCATGGGAACGAAATAGACTGAGCACTCAGGGAAGCTTGTCAGCTCCCCCAGCAACCAGGAGTCCATCTTTGATGCCAGTGGAGCAACCCGAGGATGAAGGGACCCATGGGAGGGAGTGACACCCTCCCTCCCCCCCGTGCTAATTTTTCAGAGTCTGTCAGCTTCCACCACTGGGTTTTTTTGTGTTTGATTGTTGTGCAGTCTTTATTATTTCACCAGGTGGGTGTTACACCATTCCAGGGTCTGGGATATTTCTCTGTTGGATGCAGAGTTCCCGTGGGACCTAGCATCTTGATGAACTGTATTCAGCCAGGAGAGGAGCAGAGGGGCTGGAGGGACCCACACATGAGGCCAGTGGTCAATTCACGACTCAGCTAAGAAGGAAAGTAATACCCTGATGGCTGAAAGAGTGAGTGCTGCGTGTGGCCACTTCACTCCCAAGGGTCCTGTTGATGTTCTGAATTACATACAGATAGACTAAAATAGTTTACTGATTTATTTCCTTCTGGTACAAATAATTTGAACATAATTTAAGA
>NW_007093446.1:0-1594 GCF_000164805.1 Carlito syrichta
TGCTTAGAGAGACTAACTTCGTAGCAATAAGAATATAAAGTGCATAAAAGCTAGCCATGTTGGTGTAAATAATCTTACTACCATTAAAAAAATTTTATAGGAAAAGACATCTAAAAGTGCATAAAAGCTAGCCACGATGGTATGAATAATCTTACCATCATAAAAAAAATTTGCTGGTGAAAGATATCTCCAAAGAGAAGTGTCAGAATTTCTTGAATAGGAGGTACAGAGGGGATGGAGAAAACACTATTTTGTAATAAAACCCCAGAAAGTTGGACAAAATCTTCTTTCATGATGAAATGTAAAAGATAATTTTTGAAGTGTTAAAAGGTAGGAACCATCTCCCCACGGGAAGATCAGAAGCTCTAAAAAATGGTGATGTTATAAATTTAATAAAAAGAAAGATTAGAAGCAAGTGTTTGCAAACAACATATCTGACAAAGGTCTTATGTCATGGATTATATAAACTACTCTCACAACTAAACAGTGTGTACACATATTCTCTCTCTCTCTCTCTCTCTTTCTCTCTCTCCAATTAGAAAAGGGGCAAAATACAGAAAAGACATTTCATCAAAGAGGAGATATGGATGACAAACAGGTATGTGAAAAGATGTTCAATACCTTTAGCTGTTAGGAAAATGAAAACTAGAACTACAATTAGAAATCATGACATACCTTTCAGAACAACAACAACTAAAAGACAGTGACAAAACTAAGCACTGGTGAGGAGAGCTGAGAAACTAGATCTTAATACATCAGTGGTAGGATAGAAATGGCACAGTCACTCTGGCAAACAGCTTGTCAATTTCTGACAAAACTAACATGCGCTTACTATAAGACCCAACAATCATACTCTTGGGATAAGTAACATATTTATCCCAGAGAAACGAAAACTTATACCCACACACAAAAAAATTTATACAAATATTCACCATAGCTTTTCTTTATTAACAAAAACTGAAAACAACTCAAAATTGTACGGTATGTGAATGACTTAAAAATGTTAGTATGTCCATACCACACACACACACACACACACACACAAAACTAATTGGCAATACACACAACAACCTGGATGGAGTTAAGGACATTATACTTTGTGATAAAAAGTGAAACTCAAGAGATCATCATTTTAAGTAAACTGACTCAGAACCATAAAACCAAGCACCATATGCTCTCACCCACATGTGGGAGCCAAACAGTCACAAGGATGCAAATGACAGACACTGGGATGCTAATGGGGGTGGGGTAGGGCTCAGAAACTACATACAGGACACAATGTTCACTACCTATACATGTCATACATTTGTGTGTAAAATAAATAAATAAACCCCAAATCTAAAATTAAAAAAATTATAGAAGGGAATATGCCATTTGATTCAATTTATATAAACACTCTTAAGGTGACAAAACTATAGTCACTTTAGGGATGGAGAAAATACTTTGGTTGCCAAGGGACAGGGGATTGGAGGAGTGAGATACAAATATTAATGTAGGGAGATCCGGTGATGAATCAGTTCTGAATCTTGGCTGTGGTAGTGCCTAATCAATGTACACATGTGACAAAATTGCACAGACTACACACACACACGTA
>NW_007093447.1:0-1224 GCF_000164805.1 Carlito syrichta
CCAGCAGGCATGAGAACAGAAAGAAGGTAGGTTGGGAAAGGAGTTATAAAAGATGAGGGTAGAGAAAAGAAGAGAGGGCTGCAGGAGAGATAGAAGAGATCTGAGTTGTTCTTGATGGGCATGCAACATGGGTTTTATTTCTGAATCATGTTTATTATTCATAAGCTGGGCATCTGTGAATTCTACAAATAAGAACATTCACTTATCTTAGTTTTCCTAAACCTCTTTCACTAGTAAACAATTATGATCTAACTGGTCTGAAAAATCCATTAAAGTGGTCATCATGTCTCCTTTGTCTTCTGTTCAATTCACTGAATTTCCAGAACTAAGCAAATTACCTGTCATAATCTGGGTCACAATATTTATTGAATAAAAACAAATGATTGGAAATTGAGTAAATTTATCTATTTTGTGGTAAATATAATACAAGTTCAACACATCAAGATTTTTTAAGTCATTTTTCTCTTAGTAACAATTTTTTTCTCTACTATATTCTACTAAGCAATTCAGGAGATGTGGAGTAAAAGAGTCAGGTATTACTAAATGATGCTCCTGAAGGCTAATGAATTTTGACATTATCATTCTTATTCTAATCCTGCATATACTTTACTTTTCAAGTCCCTTATTATACCTATTTAAAGACAGTTTATACTATGAATGTAAACATCAGCTGCACTCCAGAAGCATACAGAGATGTTTTAGTATTAACTGAAACTAATTTTATTTAAACTTGGGATAATTTTCCCATTACAAATGGAATAACCGTTGTCATTTTGTTACTTGAAATCTACAACAGTGTAATATTTTAAGATTTCAACGTATTGTAGCTACAGAAGTATTTGAAGTTAAACAGAAAAAACCTTGTACATTTTTATTGACTTCAAAATATCTCTATGGATGATTTTATTTACATTGTCAATGCATGTGACTTAAAAAAACAGATTAGAGCTATTTTGAGACTAATTTTCAATTCTCTAGTCAATTTTTATTCTTAGTATATTTTACTGCAATAATCAAACAGAGTTTTGCATGACATGTTCATACCCTTAGTAGCTAAAATTGCTTAAAACTGAAGAGAAATAGAATAAGCTAAAATATCTTCCTAGTTTTCTTCCTTTTCACCTTCTGAAATTGCTCTGTTTCTGCTTTATCTCTATATTTTTCTGTGAAATATCTAACTCTGTTTCTGAGTACAGCACTTAATTAAAAAATTAACTTTTCCCC
>NW_007093448.1:0-774 GCF_000164805.1 Carlito syrichta
TTTTTCTCTAAGTATTGCATTTCTTAACATTTAATCAAAATTAACTAGCAGAACATACAAAGTGCACCAAGAAATCGTACACAAATTTTTAGAAAGGAAATAACTGTATTAAAATATGATAGTTTTATTTTCTAAAATTTTAAAGATTTATCCTGCATTCTGTGTTCTGAATAGCACTAGGTACACTGATCCTCAAGGTTCAGTTATCTAAGGATGATATACATCTGGAATCTCAACAAGTTTCAATTTATGCAGAATAAAACATATGGCATTTATGTGAGAAACAAACTAGTTGTCAATTTTGAAAGATGTATTATACCATGTATTCTAACATATTAATAGGAAAAGGAGTTACCTCTAGAGTATTATACACTTCTTAAATATCAATCACTGCAAAGTGAACATTTGTATACCCAACCCTGAATTGTAATCATCCTTAAAGCAAGAAAAAAGGATAAAACAAATAAAGTCAGTTGCACGTTTTACATCTTTCATTTACTTATTTATTTATTTTAATTTTTTTTAAAAATGTGGGGTACAATTCTGAGTTAGATATATAAACATTGATTATGCAGGTTCCCGGGTTGATGAGTTATGGCCCCCCTAAGTTTGCACTATCCCTCCACTGCCAATCTAACCCCTCCACCCAAAAATTTTTCCACTACTGCCAATCACTTTCTTATATTACTATAATTGATCAAGTTCAGCTCATGAGGAGAATATATGGAACTCTGTTCTTTGTTTCTGTGATAAATCACTGAGAATGACCTACCT
>NW_007093449.1:0-844 GCF_000164805.1 Carlito syrichta
GAGTCTCACTCTGTCATCCAGACTGCATTGTAGTGGCACGCTCCAGGTCACCGCAGCCTCGACCTGCTGGGCTCTGGCGATTCTTCCACCTCAGTCTTCCAAGTAGCTGGAGTTACAGGCGTGAGCCACCACGGCCGGCTAATTTTTGATTTATTGTAGAGATGAAGTTTTACCAAGTGTCGGGGTGGGTCTCGAACCCGTGGGCTCAGGCAATCCACTCGCCTCGGCCTCCCAAAATGCTGGGATCACGGTCTCAGTCACCGAGCCCGTCCTACAAAAAAAATTTTTTTTGCATATAATTTAAAAAACGGATCTGTCTTTATAATTTTATGTTATTAAACAGACCACTCAATATCATTATTTTCTTTTATTTTTGGAGACAGAGTCACCCTCTGTCATGCAGGCTGGAGTGCAATGGAACGATCGGAGCTCACCACAGCATCCATCTCCTAGTCACAGATACTCCTTCCCCCTTAGCCTCTCCAGCGGCTGGGACCATGGCGTGTTCCACCCATAACTGCCTGATGTTTTAAATTTTTGGTGGTGTTGAGATCTGTGTATTTTAACCAACCTGATCTCCTGAGCTTAAGTGATCCTACTGCCTCAGCCTCCTAAAGTGCTGGTATGACAGGCACAATCTCTCCGTGTCTGGCCTTTATTTCCATGAATTTAAGAGGTGTAAATAGTCTGTGTTCTGTGCTTCAGTCGTACCTACCAACTCCACGTGTGCCCGTGGTACCCCACAGGTAATTTTTTATCCCTCTACCCTTTCTGTTCTCCCTTTCTGAGTCTCAGCGTTCCTTATACATTTTCTGTGTCTTGGGGATTTTTTTTTTTTTTGGGA
>NW_007093450.1:0-565 GCF_000164805.1 Carlito syrichta
GAATTACAGGCATGCGCTACCACACCCGGTTGATTTTTTGATTTATTGTAGAGATGAGGTCTTGCTGCCCAGGCGGGTCACGAACCCGCGGGCTCAGGCAATCCACTCACCTCAGCCTCCCAAAGGCGCGGGATTACAGGCTGAGCCACTGAGCCCGGCTCAAGAGTATTTTTTAAAATCATGCACTACAAGATCCCTGGATGTATTATCTGAAGCCAGCTAGAACAGCAGACCTTGGGCCACGTGCCCAGTATCTCAGAATTAGACCGTAGGAATTTAAGCCCAGTGTTTTTGGAGCTATTTTCCTGAAGAGTCTGGAGTGGGAGCAGTGAGACCTTGCTCATGGTCATGGCTTCGGAGCCAACAGTGGGTACAGAGGGACAGAAGACAGCAGCTGAGGCAGTAGACGTGGTGAGTTAAAATTCAACTTTTGCTAATTAAGTGAATTTTGACAACTTGTGGTACTGAGATTATCTTTTTTTTTTTTTTTGAGTTGGAGTCTCACTCTATCGCCCAGACTGGAGTGCAGTGGCCGCTCCCGGCCACCGCAACCACGACCTGCTGG
>NW_007093450.1:1012-5075 GCF_000164805.1 Carlito syrichta
GCACATGCCACCATGCCCAGATATTATTTTTTTATAGAGATGGGCTCTTGTTATATTGCCCAGGCAGGTCTCGAACCCCTAGCCTCAAACAATCCTCCCTCCTCAGCCTCCCAAGGTGCCAACGAGCCACTATGTCCAGCCTCAGTAAACTTTTCATTCACCTCACTCTTTCACTTGGCACAGCTCCCAGAGCTTGCATTCCACGATGGCTCTGACAAGGAGCAGCACTCACAGTAAGCAGAGTCAAATGGGTATAAAATACTTCTAGGTTAGCTGCCTGTCAGATAAGCCCAAAGCCCTTTTGGGTGTCACTCAGCCTGCCCTGATGGCACGGAGACACAGAGCCTGGGCTGTGACGTGGAGCTTCCAGGTTTGTTGGGTGTAGGGTCCCTTCCCTAGAAAGCTATGGTGTTCAGCAAACAAGAAGCACGGGAACAGAGTTCCTGTGACTGGAACCGAGCCTCACCTGAAAGCCCACAGCAGCCACTTCACGCCCCTGGGCTACCCCCTTAGCATCTGGTGGGTTCTGACCATTAATTGAACTGACAAGATTCTCGAATTGAATAAGGGCTTTTGAGAGTTGGAATCCGCCCCATGTGTAGGATTCCCTGTCTTTAAGGAGAAGAGCCACAATGGTTGGAGGATGTTTAATATAAGATACAGTGGCTTGGCAGAGCTGGTGCAAGACTGAATACCAGATCCAGTCCTAGCCAGTGAGTTAATAGCCTAGGCACTTACGCAGAACATTGGCTCTGCTGTCCTGAGCCATCCGTGGCCCTCTGCACGTCACCAGCTAGGGGCTCCAAGACTGACACCCCACCACTCGCAGGCCTGGGCAGTTCCCAGCGTGAGCCGAGACATGCCCCAGCCATCACAGCAGGCAGAATCTTCAGGACAGGCCTTGAGGAAAGGAGGCAGACCTGGACGCGGGGCCCAGGCTGCTGGATGGGCACCGCATGCAGTAGACTGCAAGGCCCAGAGCGAGAGCCAGCCCGGCTCCCTTCCCACCCACGTGTTGCCCTCCCCGCCTGCTCATGGTAGGGAAGAAGGTGACCGTCTGGCTACAGAACAAGGTCCTTCCAGAAGCTGTATTTGGCATAAGCTAATGCCACTGCTAGTGCTGCCAGTGGCCAGGCACAAGAACAGAGGCCCTGAGGAGTTGTGAGGAAGGGAGACCAACATGCAGGCAGAGCAGGAAGCGGCCAACTCAGGTCCCTGCCAGGGGCCCAAGGGATCAAGGCCGTGCAGTGAAGGGAACAGTGGTCCTTCTCTTTGGTCAGGCAAAGGCCCTCATCTGGGCCTGGGAGGTGAAAGGGCTGAAGGGCGCAGGCTCCGCCCTTAGCCCCCAGCCTGCGTGAGGCTCATCGCATGGAGGTGGTGACGCAGCAAGAGGCGAGGCAAGGCCAGAAGACGAGCAGTCAGGTTGGTGATGGCTGGCGCCTAGGAGCTGCCCTTGTCCTTGTCATCCATCAGGTCGTACCTGTGAAACCCGGAGAAAGGGCTCAGGTGGGAAGATAACCCTCGTGTCCTCCCAGAAATGAGACAGATCCATACTTCCTAGCATCAGTGGTGCTCACATCAGATTGCATTTTTTTTTTTTTTTTTGAGTTAGAGTCTCGCTCTCACCCAGGCTGGAGTGCAGTGTATGCTCATGGCCACTGCAGCCTCAACCTGCTGGGCTTAGGCGATCCTTCCGCCTTAGCCTTTCACACCTGTTTTTTTGATTTTTTTTTTTAATTGGAGTCTCACTCTGTCACCCAGACTGGAGTGCAGTGGCTGCTCCCGATCACAGCAGCCTCGACCTGCTGGGCTCCGGCGATCCTTCCGCCTTGTCCTTCCAAGTAGCTGGAACTATAGGCGTGCGCTACCACGCCCGGCTAGTTTTTTTATTTATTGTAGAGATGAGGTCTTGCCAAGTTGCCCAGGCGGATCTCGAACCCACAGGCTCAGGCAGTCCACTCACCTCAGCCTCCCAAAGGCAAGGGATTACAGGCTGAGCCACCGAGCCCAGCTGTTTTTTTAATTTATTATAGAGACAAGGTCTTGTTAAGTTGCCCAGGCTGATCTCGAATCCCTGGACTCGGGCAACCTCTCACCTCCACTTCCAAAAATGATGGGATTATAAGCTTGAGCCACTGTGCCCGGCTCTGCTTTTTTTTTTTTTTTTGAGCCTGGATCTGTCTCTGTCGCCCAGGCTGGAGTGCAGTAACATGATCATGGCTTGCCACAGCCTTGACCTCCTGGGCTCAAGTGATCCTCCTAGTTCAACTTCCCAAGTAGCTGTAACTACAGGTATATGCCATCACTTCCAGCTAATTTTTTATAACGAGGTTTCGCCAAGTTGCTCAGGCTGGTCTCAAATTCCTGGCCTCAAGCAATCCTCCAATCTTGGCCTCCCAAAGTGTTGAGCCATTGTGCTTGACACAGATTGCTTCCTTTTCTCCCTTCCTGTGACTGAGATTCCTGTTATTTAAAGATCCATCCCCACCCACCCAGACACTCACCACTGGGCTGCACCCTGGGAAAGGTCTATCTCAGCCAGGTCCAGCTGCACCTGTGATGGAGTGGAGGCCGATAGGGGCAAGATGTTACTTTGGTATTTCCAGAGACCATGTCCCCTCAAGACTCCTGGTTCCAAACCAATGCAGAGGTGACAGAGTCACCTCTGAAGTATCGGCTGGATGCTTCTTTCCTCGCAGGGGCTAGGCCTAGGTCTGCAGCTTGCAAGGCCCCCCTCTGGTCATCCTGCCTCTCACCTTCCCCAGCAGCTCGCGCTCTCTTGACATGAAGGAGGAATTAGACTTGACAGACACATCCAGCTTCCGCCTCAAGGCCTCGTCCAGGGGCAGCTCCCACTCGAACCTGGAGAAGGACTGGGTGTTAGGGCCAGGGTGCCTTCCCAAGCCTGCTGTGTTCCCCCAAATGCCCACTGACTGACCGCTCGTTGAATTCAGGACTTAGAGTCCTCTTCTTCTGTGAGGTCTTCCTCTTGGTGCCCCGACTCTTGTCGGGCATTAGCAACAATGACACATAGGGGTCAGGGGCGTCCCGCCCATTCTGTCGAAGAGCCCTGCCATGGAAGGATACAGGTAATCAGGCAACCCGGGGGGGGGGGGGGGGTGCCTGGAGGGAGCCTGGCGGGCAGGAGGACAGGGGCTCACCGGCAGCTGTGGACGATGCTGACCAGCTTGCGTTCTTCACTGTAGTACCACACAGTCAGTTTCACCTGGCCCAGAGGCCCAGCGGGAGCCTCCTGGGGACTGTGGAGAGATGGCAACAGGTCTGGGAAAGGGTAGAGTCCAGCGAACCATATCCCATCCTTGACATTCCCGACCAGTCTCATCCTTCTGTCCTAGCCCTTACTTGTCAACGTGTGTCAGGCGCTGCCGGAGCTCTGGGGCTGAGGAGGTGATGTGAGGGGGACCCCCCCAGAGCTCTGGTTCTTCACTCAGAGATGAGGAGCTGTGGCTGTAGCTGTGGCTGTGAGCTTCCACTCCCGAGTGCTGGGACACCAGGATCTGGGACGAGAAGCCCATGGCCGGGTGGCCTATGCTCAGAATCTGCACACTAAGTTCCACACTCCTGGGCATTCCTCAGCAGACCCCCGCCCCCAGCATGGCACTCACCCCCAGTTGTGCTCTCAGCAGCACCTGCCCCTGACCATTGCTGAGCGAAAACCAGTGATCCAAGCAGAGCCGGTTGGCCGTGAGCAGCTCTGATAGGGGCAAAGATAGCGAGCCCAGAGTGCCAATCCCCTCGCCCCGAACCTGGGGGTAACAGGACGGAGATCAAGAAGCATTACAGCTGGGCTTGGTGGCTCAGTCTGTAATCCTGCACTTTGGGAGGCTGAGGTGAGTGGATTGCCTGAGCCTGCAGGTTCGAGACCCGCCTGGGCAACTTGGTGAGACCTCATCTCTACAATAAATCAAAAAATTAGCTGGGCGTGATAATGTGCACCTGGAGTTCCAGCTACTAGAAGGCTGAGGCGGAAGGATTGCCAGAGTCCAGCAGGTTGAGGCTGCGGTGGCCGGGAGCAGCCACTGCACTCTAGTCTGGGTGACAG
>NW_007093450.1:5095-18294 GCF_000164805.1 Carlito syrichta
AAAAAAAAAAAAAAAAAGGAAGCATTACGAAGAAGGGGGTTAATCCCGGTGTTTCAGGTCCAAACACTTGGACTCGAGTGATCTTGAGAAATTTCCCTTTGAGAAGGGCCAGGAAGCCATGTTAACAGCATGGTCCCTTTCTCTTTTTTTTTTGAGTAAGAGTCTCACTCTGTCACCCAGGCTAGAATGCAGTGGCATGTTCACAGCCACCATGGCCTCATCTCATCCTGTGGGGCTCAGGCAACCCTTCCGCCTTGGCCTTCAAAGTGCTGGGACAACAGGCACATTGCCACCATGCCCAGCTAATTTTTAAAAATTTATTGTAATATGAGGTCTCGCCAAGTTGCCCAGGCTGGGTCTTGAACCCCTAGGCGCAGGCCGTCCTCTTGCCTCCACCTCCCAAAATGCTGGGATTACAGGTGTGAGCCACCGCGCCTGGCTTCTCTCTTTTACCAGAGTAGGCTATACTGTCTTTACTTTGTAAACTTTCAAAAATTATACCAGTAACAGCTGCACAGAGTGCAGAAAAGAACATTAAAATGGAATTAAACATTTCCTGCCCATCCACCCATGTTGCCATACTCCGACCGTAACGGCCTTCAAACCCTCCCATTTTCCTTGTTTTAGTGTAATTCTGACTAATGTGCTGCAAGATCTGTGGATTCCCTGCGTCAAAGATGAAGCGAGCTCACACTTCCCTACCTATGTTAACAGTTATGTTCTTTTTAATCGATTAGTTTCTATTTTAACTCATGTAATGCTCTTAGTGTTCTGGCAGCTTTAGAAGGAAAGTCTTGAATCCTCACTCCAAGAGAAGAAATTGGCGCTCGCAGGCGACCTTCCACCTGTTCCATCCCTAGGTCCCACGCCTCTTTGGTTTTTGTTTCTCCGTCAGTCCACTCAGGTTTGATTTCTACTCCACTCAGTTCCTCCAATCGTCAGTGACCTCCTGGCTTGCACAGGCTGTGACTAGTCTTCAGCCGTCTTATTTTACCTCCAGGCAGCATCTGGCCACTTCCTCTTTTTTCTTTTTCTTTTCTTTGAGTTGGAGTCTCACTCTGTCACCCAGACTGGAGTGCAGTGGCCGCCCCACCTGCTGGGCTCCGGCGATCCTTCCACCTCAGCCTTCCGAGTAGCCGGAATGACAGGCGAGCGCTACCACGCCCGGCTGATTTTTTGATTCATTGTAGAGATGAGGTCTCGCCGCCCAGGCGGGTCTCGAACCCGCGGGCTCAGGCCATCCACTCACTTCAGCCTCCCAAAGGCGCGGGATTACAGGCTGAGCCACTGAGCCGGCTACTTCCTCTTTTGGTTTCTGCAACCTGCCATTTCCCACCACTCTGGTGACACTTCAGGCCGCTCCAGGGGCTGCTCCTCCTCCATCTGCCCTGTAGTTGTTGGGGTGCCCAACATGTCCCTCCCGGGTCTCCTCTTCACGCTGCACACCCTTTAAGAGACTTTGCCCATGGCTGTAGTTGCTGGGTCATGCTGCTCCAACCACAAGGGCGAGGGAGGAATGCCATGTGGGCAGCAGATTTGCCTTCTGGGTGTCTCCCCTTGGACGTCCTGGGAGCACTCGCGTTCTGACATTCCCTCCCTAAGTTGGCAATGGCACCCTTATCCCCCTCCATGTCAAAACAATCTCCAGTGGTAGCACGCGCCTGTCGTTCTGGCTGCTTGGAAGGCTGAGGCAGAAGGATCGCCGGAGCCCAGCAGGTGGAGGCTGTGGTGGCCAGGAGCGGCCACTGCACTCCAGTCTGGGCGACACAGTAACACTTCAACACACATACAAAAAACAAAAAACAAAAGCAAAAACAAAAACAAAAAAACCCCAATCTCCAAATCCCACCAGGCCCTTGTCATTTCCTGCATCAATGACTCCAACAATCTTTCCACCGACCTCCCTGCCTCCAGTGTTGTCCTTCCCAGTCCATTCTTTATCCTGCTGTCAGGATGATCTTCCGAAAATGCAAATCTGGATGTGTCACCCTTCATTTCTTCAAAGGCATCCCTATGCCTTTAGGATAAAGTTCAAACTCCTAGCATATTTAAGAGCCCCAGGTATGGTGGCTCACGCCTGTGATCCTAGCACTTTGGGAGGCTGAGGCTGGAGGATTCCTTGAGGCCAGGAGTTCGAGGCTGCAGTGAGCTGTGATTGTGCCATGGCACTCCAGTCTGGGCACGACGACCTGGCTCTGCCTGCCTCTCTAGCCTATAATAAATTTGCCTTCTCTCTCCTCCCTTCTTTTCCTGAGCCACGCCTACCTACCCTTACACTCGGGTCACCTAAGGATGCCTTCTTCCTACCTCCACCTTTTCCCCAGGCTGTTAGAACTCTCCTTTCTTCCACAGTGCCTCTTACCACACTTGTATTTCTGGAAGTATTGTCTGGTTATTTTTCTCCCACAATGGAGTGTGAGCTCCATAAAGATAAGACTGCAACCTTGTCTCTGCAGCCCCTGTGTCTGCTTCAGTGCCTGGCCCTGCTAAATATCTGATGAATGAATTGACCATACCTGCAACTCCAGGCTCTCAGTGTGTGGCCTCCTGATGAGAAAGGAGGCACTCTCATCCCAGACAGGGGCTGAGCTCTGGGAAACAGTCTGTTGGGGGTGAGGGGTGATGATCAGTGGTTACACTCCCTCCTCTGCTCCTCATCCCTCCCGTCCTTAACCCTGCAGCCCTTTCCAATACCTTGGTTTTGTGAGAAGTATCCCCCACGGTGAGAGTAGCATAAGGGCTGGGAGGCTTGATGCCTTTTCGGAGCTGGAAAGAGAATATAGCATGTTAGTCTTTTTTTCTCAAGTGGGAGTCTCACTGTATTGCCCAGGCTGGAGTGCAGCGGCACGCTCAAGGCCACCACAGCCTCGACCTGCTGGGCTCAGGAGATCCTTCCACCTCAGCCTTCCAGGTAGCTGGAACTACAGGCATATGTCACCACACCCAGGTAATTTTTGATTTATTGTAGAGACTGGGTCTCACCTTGTTGCCCAGGCTGGTCTCGAACCCGCAGGCTCAGGCAATCCGCTTGCCTCGGCCTCCCAAGTGCTGGGATTACAGACTGAGCCACCGAGCCCAGCCACATGTTAGTCTTAAATGTGGACCTAGTTAGGCAGATCCCCCCTTGCAAATGATGTCCACAGCTGGCAGCCACGTCTACATGACTTGACAGCCACTACCCTTGGGGCCTTGCACAGACAGTTCTTCCCACCCCCAGCAGCACCCCTAGAAAGAGGGGGACCGTTTACTATTCCAAATATACCAGGAGGTGGAGGGAGGGCCCAGGGGCCGCAGGGGACGGGGAGCAGATCTCACCGGCAGGTCTTCTGCCCGCTCCAGGTAGACGGACAGTAGGGCTGCTGCCAGTTCCGCACTCTTCTGCGTCTGAATCAAACTGTTCACCTGTAGCACCTGTGGGAGGGCACAGGCTGGGGAGTGGTGACTAACCCCTGGGGCTTGGCAGGCCTGGAACCCTGAGAAGAGTTCACTCTGCCCGGCCCTGGGTCCCTTCCTTCCTCCCATCTCCCACCTCACCTCCTCTAACTCAGCAGCAGTGGGCCGGGGGGTGAGACGCTCCAGACGCAAGTGCAGGCGGCCCGACGGGACGTCCTCCAGAGTCAGCCACTGTGGAAGCCGGCAAAGTGAAGATGGGGATAGAGGGACCAAGGAACTGGGAGGATGGGGCTTGGGCAAGATCAGGAGGGACTGGTGATTCTAATCCTGTGCTCACCTCATCCAGGAAGCCGCTGTTTAAGACAGTGGTCAGGCTCACTTTACACCTGTAGAGGAGAAAGGCGAAGACAGGTAGATGGTCAGGACACCTGTCTGTCTGCCCGGGGCCAGCCTGTAGCCTAAAGAGGCCCACCGTCTGCCCACCTGGACTCCCACCTTCTCACCTGCCCAGAAAGTCATCCTTGTCCAAGTCCTTGTCAAAGACTTCAACCTCTAGCTCTTGGCCTGGAACTGATGTGACAATCACCTAGTGGGAGAAAACAGTGCAGACAAAAGGGGATTCTTTCTTCCTCCCGGATGACCAGCGCCCCCACTCAGCTGAACCCCAGAGGCCTCTGGACCACTGCTCGAAACTCGGGGGAAAGAATAGGGAAGAACCGGAAGAGTCCCAACCACTCGGCTCTGACCTCAAAAGCCTCATTCCAGCGAGGATTGAGATCTTCCCGGACAACACGGCTCCGGAAGCTTCGTCCTGCCAGCTTTAGTTTGACGTAGGGGTCCGACTTGCCCTTCACCAGTCCCCCCAAGAAACGGTCTTTGGCAATCAGGTCCTGGGCTTCTAATACGTGGATCCGAAGTACACTCTGCAAGAGTGACAGATGGGGTCCCAGATGGCAGTCAGAGAGTGAGACCTGTTAAAACAGCCAACACAGGCTGTGCTCTGGGTAGGCAAACAGACCAGTCTGTTCCAGATGCAGGCTCACCTCGGTCCCAAACTGGCTGTCAGGAGTCGTGTGACAGGGTCGAGGTGGGGCATCCACGCTGCTGCCCCTCTGGGGGCTCTCACTATCCGTGTCCCAGGCCCCCGGAGTACCAGGCACAGTGGGGAAGCAAATTTCTGACGAGTCCAAGTACAAGACCTGGGAAGGGTTGTGCGAGGGCCGAGTCAGAGCGTTAGCCGCCAGCAGGCAAGGCGTGGGGAGCAGAGCGGAGGCTCTCGGGGAAACCCGTCCCAGTGGCTGGGCTCATCCCTCGAGGGTTCCCTCCACATCGTCCCTGGCTCACTCGTCTGAGCCATCCGCCATTACCGTCACCAATCCGACCTGCAGACTCTTGTGTGTGTTCTGCCCAGTGCTCCTACGTGCACTAACTCATCACTCTCAAGGGCTCTCCTTCCCCACTCCTAGCACCAAGGAATCCACAGGCCTCTCCGTGCCCCCAGCACCCCCTCCGTTTCCATACCCTCATGACCAGTTTCATGTAGAGCCTGGAGTTGGCGCCAGAGCTGCTGAGCTGGAACCACTGGTCCAGGGTGAGCTCAGGGGCTGTCAGGAGGCGAGCCAGAGGCAGCATCAGGGCCCCTAAAGTCAGGGCCCGGGAGTCATCCTTCACCTGTAGGTCCAGGAGGGAATACAGCCAAGGGATCAGGGAAGAGGGAGGCAGTTATACGTAGCTCCAGCTTCATCCCTCTCTGCACCAATCACGAATCTTTTTTTTTTTTTGAGTTGAAGTCTCACTCTGTTGCCTAGACTGGAGTGCAGTGGCATGCTCCCGGCCACCACAGCCTCGACCTGCTGGGCTCTGGCGATCCTTCTGCCTCAGCCTACCAAGTAGCCAGAAATACAGGCATGCGCTACCATGCCCAGCTAATTTTTTGTTTTATTGTAGAGATGAGGTCTCGCCTGCCCAGGCAGGTCTCGAACCTTCGGGCTCAGGCAATCTACTCACTTCAGCCTCCCAAAGGCGCGGGATTACAGGCTGAGCCACTGAGCCCAGCTCTGGCTAATTTTTGATTGATTGTAGAGACGAGGTCTCGCCAAGTTGCCCGGGTGGGTCTCAAACCTGCGAGCTCAGGCAATCCACTCACCTTGGCCTCCCAAAGTGCTGGGATTATAGGCTAAGCCACCAAGTCCAGCCCAATCACAAATCTTTTGTTCCACTTGGAGCCATCTTTTTATGTCCTCTGCCCACTCCACCTTTATACATTTTGTTTGTTGTTTTTCGAGATGGAGTCTTACTATGTTGCCCCAGGCTGGTCTCAAACTCCTAACTCAAGCGATCTTCTAACCTCAGCCTCCCATGTAGCTGGGACTAGAGGTGTGAGCCACAACACCCAGCTCTACCTTTGCACATTCTGTCTCCACTACTTACAAAGTTCTCATTCCCCTCTCTCTTCCTATTTATATACTACTTATCCTTCAAGGCCCAGGCAAAATCTTACTTGCTTTATAGAATCTCTCTAGTTACTTCAGCCTCTGCACCTTTCTCTGGCCATTCTTAGTGCTGCACTATGGATATTTTAGTCCCACTAGCTCATATTTAATTGTCCTTGAATGATTTTGTTTTTACATTTAAAAACACTTTTTTTGAGATGGGGTTTCATATGTAACCTGGGCTGGTTTCAATCTCCTGGGTTCAAGTGATCCTTCTCCTCAGCCTTCTGAACTAGGAGTCACTGCGCCTTGTTTCTTGAATAACTTTATATATGTGTCTTGTCAATGAAACTGGCCACAAAGTTCTGTGAGGGTAGATACTATGTTTCATGCTTTTTCTTTTCTTTATAGAGATGGGATCTTGTCGTGTTGTCCAGGCTGATCTCAAACTTCCAGCCTCAGGCAGTCCTCCCACCTCACCTCCCAAAGTGCTGAGATTACAGGCATGAGCAACCATGCAGGGTCATGCTTTTCTATGACCTTTAAAATGCTAGGTATTAATGGTTTTATTGGGACATTTACATACCATAAAATCACTCCTTTTAAGCATATACCCAGTGATAAAACATGACTCCAGAGCTGTGTGTGGTGGCTCACGCCTGTAATCCTAGCACTTTGGGAGGCAGAGGAGAGAGGATTACCTGAGTACCCAGGGGTTCAAGACCAGCCTGGGTCACATGGCGAGACTGCCTCACTATAATAAATCAAAAAATTAGTCGGGCTTGGTGGCGTACACTGTGGTTCCAGCTACTTGGAAGACTGAGGCAGAAGGATTGCCTGAGCCCAGCAGGTCAAGGCTACAGTGACCATAAGCATGCCACTGCACTTCAGCCTGAGTGACAGTGAGACTCCAATTCAAAAAAAAAAAGGGATCAAAGGAGAGAAAAAATGGCACAGACCCAGGAAGACAGAATGGGGTACTCAGCTGGGGAGGACTAGGTGGTGACCTCACCTGCACATCAAGCTCCTGGCTTCGAGGGTCTTGTAGGAAGAACCGGAAAGCTTCCTCCCATGCCGGGCAGCTGGTGTTGTAGACAGCCTGGAGACGTGGAGGAGGGGTGAAGGGCCTGCACTGCAGCACCATTCCCATCTCTCCAGAAAACCCTGCACTTTCAGGCATCTACAGGGGGGACTTCATCCCATGGGCAGGCCTCCTCCGCCTGACACGCACAATGACATCCTGGCCCTCACCTTGCTCTCCTGAGTCACATCCTGAACTGACAGTTGCACCATGGGATTGGGTTCCTTGTTGCCCTTCTTCAGCTGTGGGGAGCAGAGTTCAGAGATCACCATCTTGGGTGCTTTTGTTTTGTGAAGGAAGGTGGGATCTCATGGGAATCTTTTCCTGGACGTGGATCTGGTCCCTTCCTGGGAACCCTCGTGTCACACGTCGCTGCTTCTGGAGCAGAGCAGGCAGGGGCATCTGCGTTCTCAGCAGGGAGGGTGAGGCTGCATCCCGGGCCCCCCGTGCACCAGCCACACTCACAGGAAGATCCTGGGCCCGGTCCAGGTAGACAACCAAGATGGCGGCTGAGGGGGGCTCTGGTCGAGAGGACACTCCCCGATTCCACTGCAGAACCTGGGGCAGGTGGTAGTGGTCAGACCTTGGTCTACCCACTCCCTTGCACCTCCAGCAACCTGCTTCTCCCTTGCTGGCTTTCTGTCTCCCAAGGGGCTTACCTGTTCCAGTTTTTCCGCATCTGGCAACAGGGACAGCCATTCCAGCCTCAGGTGAACTTGGCCTTGCCCACCTTGTAGAGCGAACCACTAGAGGAAGAGGCAGAGGAAAGCAAGGTGGGGTCTAGAGGTCAGGACCACCGGGTCCCCACCTATGTGGCGACTGTCGTCTGCCCAAATGGTGAGAGTACCCTCACTTGCCCTTCCCCCAACTTACGTCATCCAGCACACCAGCCTGTAACACCTTCCCTACATCCAGCTTCATTCTGGGGGGCAGGGAGGGGAGAGGGTAGTGAGAGGGAGAAAGGGGAGAAAGGAGGGAAAGGGGCAGCGTAGTCATGGGCAGCCTGTCGCCGGCCCTCCACTCTCCCACCCAGAAACGACAGGCAGGTCTCAGCCTCCCTTCTCCTTACTCTCAGGGCATGTCCACTTGTGTGCATGAACACGGGTAGAGGTGGGAAGGTTGGGAAGGAAAATGACACCTGACTGCCAGGCCCAGAAACGACACTAGTGACCTCTAAGACCTGGGGCGCATCGGGCTGCCAGGCCCAGAAATGACACTAGTGGCCTCTAAGACCTGGGGGGCATCGGGACCATAGAGTCCTAACCCGGGCAGTCTCACCTGCCCAGGAAGTCATCTTTATCTGGGTCCTTGTCAAACACCTCCACTTCAATCTCCTGCCCCGGGACCTCGTGGACCATCACCTGGGGGACGCAGAGGGATGAGGGTTCATCAGCATCATTCTCATAACCCCCGGGGCCTCTCACGTCGCACAGCCCAGTTCCTCAGCTCTCCCACCTCGTAGGTCTCTCCCCACTGGGGGTTGAGTTCCTCATCGATGACACGACTGCAGAATGTCTGGGTGCCCAAACGCACAAGGGCGTAGGGGTCAGACTTGCCCTCAATCAGGCCCTTCACGTATTTGTCCTTGGAACTCAGCCCCCGAGCAGCCAGCAGGTGAACCCGAATGATGCCCTGCGGGGAGGAATCAGATGGTGAGAAGCTAAGGAGCCAGCACAGGGTCCCGCGAGAAGCACCTCTCTAGTGCAGGGGAGGCCATACCCTGGGCAGAGGGGAACGCAACTGGGCCACATCGTGAAGGTCAGGCACCAGCGGCACCAGGAGTCGGTTGGGCAACACCAGGAAAGCAGCGATGGAGTCCATGATCATGGTGTCAGACAGGGAGCTGGGTGGAGGAGTAGAAAGGGGTGGCTATGGCCCAAGTTCCAGTTTTCCTCCATCCCCAACTACCGATTTTATTTACTTTTTTTTTTGAGTTGGAGTCTCACTCTGTCGCCCAGACTGGCGTGCAGTGGCCGCTTCCAGCCACCACAGTCTCGACCTGCTGGGCTCTGGCGATCCTTCCGCCTCAGCCTTCCAAGTAGCTGGAACTACAGGCGCGCGCTACCACACCCGGCAAATTTTTTGATTTATTGTAGAGAGGAGGTCTCGCCAAGTTGCCCAGGCGGGTCTCGAACCCACGGGCTCAGGCAGTCCACTCACCTCAGCCTCCCAAAGGCGCAGGATTACAGGCTGAGCCACCGAGCCCAGCTTGATTTTATTTACTTATTTTTATCTTTTTATTTTTTATTTTTGTTTTATTTGTTTTTGTTTTTTTGAGTTGGAGTCTCACTCTGTTGTCCAGACTGGAGTGCAGTGGCCGCTCCCGGCCACTGCAGCCTCGACCTGCTGGGCTCCAGCGATCCTTCTGCCTCAGCCTTCCAAGTAGCTGGAACTACAGGCGTGCGCTACTGTGCATGGCTAATTTTTTTATTTATTGTAGATATGAGGTCTCGCCAGGTTGCCCAGGTGGGTATCAAACCCCCAGGCTCAGAAAATCCACTTGCCTCGGTCTCCCAAAGTGCTGGGGCTACAGGTGCGCCACCATGCTTGGCAAAATTTTTTTTTTTTTTTTTTTGGAGTTGGAGTCTTACTCCATCACTCAGGCTGGGGTGCAGCGGCATGCTCACAGCCACCCCAGTGTCGATCTGTTGTGCTCTGGCGATCCTTCCGCCTCCACCTTCCAATAGCTGAAACTACAGGTGTGCGCTACCATGCCCAGCTAATTTTTATTTATTACAGAGATGAGGTCTCGCCAAGCTGCCTGGGTTGGTCTTGAACCCACAGGCTCAGGCAATCCATTCGCCTTGGTCTCCCAAAGTGCCAGGATTACCAAGCCTGGCCTTGTTGGTTTATTTTTTATTTTTTTTTTTTATAAATAAGGTCTCACTAAGTTGCTCAGGCTGCTCTCCAATCCCTGGGCTCAGGCATTCCTCTCGCCTCCACCTCCCAAAGCAGTGGGATTACAGACATGAGCCACCGTGCCTGGCCTATTTTATTTTTTTTAGAGACAGGGTCTTGTTCTGTAGCCCAGGCTGGAGGGCAGTGGCACAATCATAGTTCATTGCAGTCTCAAACTCCTGGAATCAAGCAATCCTCCTGTTTCCTGCCTCCAGTCAAGGAGCTGGGGCTACAGGTGAGGGCTACCAGGCCCAGGCCAGTTACTTTTTTTCATTTGTAGAGATGGGGTCTCATTATGTCTTGAACTCATGGCCTCAAGTGATCCTCCCACCTTGGTCTCCCAAACTCGCTGGGATTACAGCTGTGAGCTACTGTGCCTAATCCTCAGCCCCAACTGTTTCCCACAGCCAAGGGAAACCTAAAGCTCTCAGGAAACGCTTTTGTGAAAGTCCCCTTGGCTACACCCCACCTTCTGATGTCTCCCTTCTTCATTGCCATGCCCAGCTCTCCTTTCTCTCTTTTTCTTTCCTTCTTGAATCTTCTTTCAAGAAAAATCTCCTTTGTTTTTATGCCGTCTTCAGCTCTCTTCATTCCCTACCAAAAGGCACACTCTCAAGCCAGGCGTGGTAGTTCACATCTGTAACCCCAGCACTTTGGGAGGCAGAAATGAGAGGACTGCCTGAGTCTAGGGTTTGAGATCAGCCTGGGCAACTTGGCCAGACCTCGTTTCTACAATAAATCAAAAAATTAGCCGGGTGTGGTGGCACATGCCTGTGGTTCCGGCTACTTGGAAGGCTGAGGTAGAAGGATCACTTGGTCAAGGCTGCGGTGGCTGTGAGTGAGCCACTGCACTTCATCCTGGAAAAACATTAAGACTCCACCCTCAAAAAAAAAAAAAAAAAAGGGCACATTCCCCCCACAAAAGAAAAAATCACATTATTTCAGGGGTATCTGATTTTCCCTCTAAGATGAAACTCCTAGAGTACACAAGCTGCATCTTCTACTGCTCTGTGTCTCTTAAGCCCCAAACCAGGGCTGGAACACTCAGCAGGTACTCAGTAAGGCCTTGATACCTAAGTCCTGGGATATCCAGCAGGTTGGTCATCCCTGTCCAGTTGATGTCCAGGGTCTGGAAGGAAAGACGGGGGGGGGTCCGGACTGATCCTATGGGGCATGGCCACACCAGACCAGCAGCTGCCAGACCCCTCGGCCCTCTTGTCAGTTCCCTTCTCCCTCCCCATAGCTATCCACCCTCCCCCTCCTAGTCCTCCTCTGCCCCCCCCCACTGGCCCACAAGGTTTTCTCTTACCGGGCGTCGGATAAAGAACATTGACACGGCCCCCACAATGGGAAGGTCCCCCATAAGCGGCTCGAGAATCACCCGCAGGACACCATGTAGCTGGGGCAAGAGGAGAAGATTGAATGAAGGCTTTCCCTGAAGGTCCCCTGTCCTCCCAGGCTTCCCCAGTCCTGGTTTTTCCAAGCTACCACTTCCCCATCTCCATGAAAACTTAGGACTCCAGCCTGGGTGTGGTGGCTCATGCCCATAATCCCAGCACTTTGGGAAGTGGAGGTGAGAAGACTGCCTGAGCCCACGGGTTTGAGACCAGCCTGGGCAACATGATGACCTCATCTCCAAAATAAATCAAAACTTTAGCCGGACATGGTGGCACGCACCTATGGTTCCAGCTACTTGGAAGGCTGAGGCAGAAGGATCACTGAGACCAGCAGGTCAAGGCTGCAGTGGCTGTGAGCATGCCACTGCACTCCAGCCTGGGCAACAGAGGGAAACTCCTACTCCAAAAAGAAACGAAAGCTTAAGACTTCCTACAAAGTGGGTCCCCAACGTCTGCCCCACCTGCATGCCCTTGACTCCTGCTTTGCAGAAATATTTCTTCACTTCCACATCAATCTGCACATCACCTACGTAGCTGGGGGTTGACAGAGAAGAGAACAAGAGGGTCATCACTAGGCTGAGGGAGGTGATGGGGGAGTGAAATGGCCCGAGCTGACCAGGAAGAGTGGTGAGCAGCGTTACCTGATGTTCAAGTCTAGCAGGATCTGCTCTTTCCTCTGTCCAGGGTGAACCTTGACTCCTATGACCCGCAGTGGCTGGGGAGAGGGGAACTCTTGAGGAAAAGTGGAGGGGAAGCAACGGGGAGCTCGGTCCCCTCTGGGCCACCCACCCTCGTGACCACATCGCCTCCCTTCTGGTACCTTCTCTCCCACACATACCTTTTCACCCAGTTCCACCCGTGTAAACGTGAACGTCTGCAGATGCGGGTTAGACCCCCGAACAGCGGGGGCCACAGTTTCAGCCAGAAGCTTCTCCATATACTGGCCCAGGAAGGGCCAGACCTGGGCCACAATCTGGGAGGAAAAGGAGACGGTCACAGGAAAGCCGGGTCCCCTCTTGAGCCAAGTCCCTTCAGAACCCTGCCCACAGAGAGCACTGCGGGACCAGGCTGGGGCTAGACCTGAGGGCTGCAGGCTCCCAAGAGAGGGGCAAACCCCGTTCTCCTCTCACGAGGAACAAAACTCAAAGCACTCCTCACCTTATTTAGCCATTCCGCCTTTTCCACATCTGGAAAGCTGACCTGGAGGCAGAGGCAGAAAGAGCGATGAGCACGCCCTCTGCACTGGGCAGGAAGCTTGCAGAGAGGACGCAAGAGGACGCGGAGGGACTCCTCACTCCGGTGGGGCGGCGGAGAGTCTGGGGGCTGCAGCTTCCACCGAGGGGGCGGGCAAGGCGCAGGCCTCGCAAAGTTGCTTTGGGAATAGCTCAGGGATGGGAGCTGCCAGTTGCTGGGCAGAGGGGAGGCAGGAGGTGGAGAAAGGCACATTCCTCCTGGAGGGGGAGGTCCAGTCGGAGTTTGAACGAATCCTGGGATTTGCCTGGTCTTCCCTTCTCCCTCGAGACTGGGGCTTCCAGGGCAAGAAAGCGAAGAGGGAAACAAGTCCCTGGGTCAGGGAGGGACCAGAAGGCCTAAGTAGGCTCTAGTTTTGTGTCCTTTTTTCCTTCCTTCCTTCTTTTCTCTCTCCGACTCCTTCACGGGAAAGAAGAACACTCGTGCTTTGTGCCGGGGGGAAGGAGATCAGCTTCCACGATGGCAGCAGGAGGCCCAGCCAGCTGCTGCCTGGGCTGCAGGTCCCCGAGGACCGCTCCCCCCTTCCCCTCCTCGGCACAGGGCCTGGGAAGCAAGGCCGTGCTGCCGAGAGTCCCCTCTGGTTCTTCCCTTCGGCCGTTCTCCCGCGGGACCGGCACCTGCGCGGGGAGCGGCCGGGTAACGGCCCAGCCCGGCGAGGCTGGGAGGAGGCAGCCGCCCCGGCGTCCGCCAGAGGGGTCTCGGCCCCAGCGCTGAGCGCAGCCCACGGCCCGGAAAAGGGTGGGGCCG
>NW_007093450.1:19170-33225 GCF_000164805.1 Carlito syrichta
GTGAGCAGCTGGGGGCTGGCCAGGGCGGTCGGGGGTAGCCGGGGGCTGGTCCCCCGGGCTGGAGCCGGGGCCCTCCTCGGGAGGCCGCTCCATTGTGCCTCCGGGCGGATCCGCCCGACCCGGAGCCCAGCTGGAGGTGGCCGGGTCTTGTGGCCAGCTCCCCGCGGCAAACCGAGATCCCCCCTGGATGGGGGGGAGGGGACTCCTAGCCACGCCCCCTCTTTCAGGCGGGCTGGGTTGGTCCGCGCCGCATAGCCCAAGGTGGAGTTAAAAGGTAGAAACTCCTCCCCCGATCCGCGGGGAAGGGAAGGGCTTCGGACAGGCAGGGCCTCCCTGATTGGGCCGGAGTGCCGCGATGGGCGGTCTGGGATGGCGGGAATCGGAAGACAGGGGCTGAGGGGCGGCCTTCGACGGGCCGCAGAGAGAGCCAGGCGCGGGGCCGCGTTTCAAGAGGGGAGGCGGGGCCGAGGGCTCTCCCACGTGGGACCGGAGTGCCCGAGGCTGACGTCACGCGGAGCCGCGCCGCCAATTACCGAGTTTTGGAGAGAGCTCCGGTTGCGAAGTTGGGGGTTGTGGAGGGCCAGGATTTCCTTCCATTCATTCGGCCGGCCCGGCAGGGTTTGGTCTGGGATTGCTATATGTTCATTTGCCAACTTTCCCTAGTTTTCATACTCCAAGTACACTCCTTATCCTTCAGTATTTTTCCTGGCTGCCCTCACAAAAGGAAAGGAAAGGATCCTATTTGGAATCAAAGTATTCGACCCTGTCTGTCTCGTCACCAATCCCTTACCTTGTCTGTGCAGGGGAGAGTCAGAGGATTACAGAGTTAAATAATCTAGCCTTCAGGGAAAGAAAAAAAAGTGAGCAGGAAGTGAGTCGTTATTTCTTTTTGGAAATCTCCAATTAGTCTAGCATCTCTATCATCTATGGAGGATGAATTAAGACTAAGTTGGCTGGTGGAGGGGCGCTCAACTGCAATGGAAATTATTACATTTTTTTCAAGAGTTTCCTGACCCTGAGGAACTCCTAGGATTCTAAAATAAAGAATCAAGAGTAGTGAGGCAATTCCGTTTTTATGGCCTGAGTTAGAAGGAGAGCTTGCCGAACAGGTGCAGGTCCACGTCGTTCTGCATAGGTTTAGGAAAGAAAAAGTGCAAGGTACAACGATGATTGTTACTTGTCAGCTAACTGGCCTTAGAGGTGCAGTGCTGTCCGAGAACCTAGGTAACCAGACTAATTGGAAGCTGAGGGAAGGGTTGGTCACAAGATAAGACTTTTTAATGCAGCATACATGGGGCGTGTTGTGTTATTCTGTCCCATGTAGCAGGGGAACTAGGGTTGACTGTTGTGGAGACTAGATCTGTAGCTGATAAATTTTATCGGGCTCTGCAGGGCATAGATTACATCAGACTCTTTCATCAAAGCTGCATAAAGCCTGCCCAGGGTCCCTCCCTTAATCTGAAATATTCTCACTTCCCTTTCTCTTCTTCCCTAGGGCTGGCAGTATCTAGATGGCTTCTCTCAGTTTGCAGAACTGGGAAAGGAATACTTTTCTATCTGCTTCCTCTATTATCCGTACTCCCAGAGATGAGCAGGTAGAAAAGGGAAACAGGTAACTTGGAGGAACTATGCATGATCTGCTCACCAACTGATGCAGAACTACAGCAGGAAAATGCACCAACGTTCTGAGGGAAACCTGTCTATAAACTGAAATTTGCAAACCACTGGAGCAGGGGAGGAGGTTCCTTTCTCCCTTTCTCGCCTCATCCGGTTCAGACTCCTATTTCAGATGTTACATGGGGGACGAAACCATCCTCAGGAAAGTCTCGTCCCAGCTGGGGCCCAGGAGCCACAGGATCTGCAGCTGCAGTGCAGTTACCCGCACAAGTAAACAGGGTGGGTCCCCTCCCACTGACAATTCTGCTGCCCAGGTGCCACCTGGTGGTGATAAGCAGTAAGTGGCCAACAGGAAGGGATGGCCATTAGTTAGAGGAAGTGTCTTACAGGGTGGGGCCTGAGAGAGAGAATACTTCCTGGACTTGGCAACCTGCGTTCCTACCTCGACTATAATTGCCTCTGTTTTTTTTCTTTTTTGAATTGGAGTCTCACTCTGTTGCCCAGGCTGGAGTGCAGTGGCACGCTCAAGGCCACCGCAGTCTCAACCAGCTGGGCTCAGGTGATCCTTCCGCCTCAGCCTTCCAAGTAGCTGGAACCACAGGCATGTGCCACAATGCCCGGCTGATTTTTTATTTATTGTAGAGACAAGTCTTGAACCCCTAGGCTCAGGCAATCCTCTCACTTCCATCTCCCAAAGTGCTGAGATTACAGGTGGGAGCCACTGTGCCTGGCCTATAATTGCCTTCTAGAGGAGGCTGAGGGTCGGATGTAGTACTCTGGTCTCAGCCATTCACAAATATGGAAGGGGGCAGCAGGATTTGGGGAAATTTCTTCTGTATTATTTATTCCTTGAAAGTTACTGCCAAGTAGTGGCCCCATTGTTGGTTGGCTCTAACATTAGAACTTTCTTATACTAAGACTGGAGTCAGACTGCCTGAAGAAATTCTTGGCCCCATTCCTTCAGAGTTGTATACCCCTGGGCAGGTTACTGCTTAAGTCTACCCTCTCCTCTCCAAAATGGGTACAATAATAGCACCCACTGTGTCAATGAGATGTTGCACATGAAGTGCCAAACACAGGGCTTTGGCTTATTAAGCACTCAATAAATGCTAGCGATTTAGAACTCTTTTTATTTCCTGTGCAGCAAACAGGACACTTCTCCATTGGACAGGCCTTCAAATATTTGAAGACATCTATTGGGGTTCCCTTCAGCCTTCTCTTGCCAGGTTTTTCCCCCCCAGCCACCCCACTGGTTTGTCAATGGCTGTCTTTAAAAATTACACTTGAACATAGGATACTCAGGAGTGGTTCTAAATAGACAGAACACAGAACTGTTATATTTACAACCCATGACTAAGGCTCTACTACTTTTATGGAGCTCCTAGAGCAGGCTTTTTTTTTTTTTTTTTTTGAGTTGGAGTCTCACTCTGTCGCCCAGGCTGGAGTGCAGTGGCATGCTCATAGCCACTGCAGCCTCGACCTGCTGGGCTCAGGTGATTCTGCCTCAGCCTTCCAAGTGACTGGAACCACAGGCGTGTGTCACCATGCCCGGCTGATTTTTTAATTTATTGTAGAGATGAGGTCTTGCCATGTTGCCCAGGCTGGTCTCGAACCCCTGAGCTCAGAGAAAGTGCTGGGATTATAAGCATGAGCCACCATATCCGGCCCGGCTCAGAACAGGCTCTTAATATTTATAAACTGACATATTGCAGACCAATATTTTTTTGATAGCTCGTTGAAAGTCCCAGGTTGTTATCATGTGAATTACTGCTAATATGGATCTCCACATCCTTCCTCAGATAAGCTCAAAGCTTTATCCCTAAGCAACTGTTTAAGGCGAGAGTGCTCTAGTGTTTTAGACCATCCAAGTTAGACACCTTGAATATAATTTAGCACTTCCTTGTGTTACTGTTGTTAAGTGGGCTGTTTATGTTTTTATCCAAGTTTGTTTTTTTCTTTTTATAATAAAATATGGCCCTTGGGAATATCACTAGAGACCAGAGATGTCTCTAACATGAATGCACTGATCAACACTGACTAGGTACATACGTTCAGACTGATTCCAACAAATGCTACTATTAACTGTCTACGGTTTTTTTTTTTTTAATCTGCAATTATCTTCAGGTGAGCAAGAGGAGAGCAGCTCCTGGAATCTGGGAACTGGCTTGACAGACAATCTTTGAAGCTATTAGGGTTGACCTGGTGCTCACAGCTAGCCCACAAGTTCTATTGGAAACAATCTCACAAAACACCAGCATCCGACAAGGCCACTCAGTGACCGGGATGAAGCGAGACAAAAACCAAGACCATTTTGTTTAAGCACAAAACAAGGTCAGTGTGCAAACCACAAAAGAGCAAACAACCCCCTTCCTGGCTAATGAGTGGCTTTCTTACCAATTGCAGCTTCAGCCTCAGCTCTGGCTTGCCTTCCTTCTAGATAAGACAACCACAAAATTATCCTTGCTTCCCTTAACAGCACCCAATACAAAAGACCACCACCCACTTTCTCAAACATTCCACCAAAATCATTTAACCAAAGTTCAAGTCCTCTCAGTCTTTTCTAACACCCTCTTGCTGAGACACACCACGATTCCAGAACAGCGGCGCACCTGCGGCCTCACTGCAGTGAGCATTAAATGCAGCTTGTTAAACTACGGGAGTATTCCTGGTGGTCTTTAGCTGGAGTGAATTAATATGACATACGATGTCTAATTTCCGAAATCTACCTCTTTGGAGCTATTTGGCAAGGAGGAAATGAAGTTCATCAGCATTGAACTGAGAATTCATGTTGGTATCTATGATTACACTACTCTCCAAATGCTCATAAACCATCTCTTTTATCATTTTTTAAAACTTAAAATATTTTTAATTGTAGAGATGAGGTCTCGCCAATTTGCCCGTGCTGGTCTCGAACTCACAAGCTCAGGCAATCCATTCGCCTCGGCCTCCCAAAGTGCTGGGACTACAGATTGAGCCACCGAGCCTAGCCCTCTTTTATTTTTTGAGTTGGAGTGTTACCCAGGCTGGAGTGCAGTGGCACGCTCATGGTCACTGCAGCCTTGACCTCCTGGGCTCAGGTGATCCTTCTGCCTCAGCCTTCCAAGTAGCTGGAACCACAGGCAGGCACCACCACACTGGGCTAATTTTTTTTTTTTTTTGAGTCGGAGTCTCACTCTATCACCCAGACTGGAGTGCAGTGGCCGCTCCTGGCCACCGCAGCCTCGACCTGCTGGGCTCTGGCGATCCTTCTGCCTCAGCCTTCCGAATAGCCGGAATGACAGGCATGCGCTACCACGCCTGGCTGATTTTGTGATTTTATTGTAGAGACGAGGTTTTACTGCCCAGGCGGGTCTCGAACCCGCAGGCTCAGGCAACCCACTCACCTCAGCCTCCCAAAGGCACGGGATTACAGCCTGCGCCACCAAGCCCGGCTCTTGGCTAATTTTTGATTTACTGTAGACACCAGGTCTCACCAAACTTGCCCAGGCTGGTCTCAAACCCTTGGGCTCAGACAGTCCTCTCACCTCCACCTCCTAAAGTGCTGGGATAACAGGCGTGAGCCACCGTGCCCAGCCCATCTTTCAATAATCTAGAATTGTGCCAGAAAACCAACCTTATTAATGTGTTGTTTCTAAAATCCACAAACAATAGGCCCATTTTTTTTCTTTAAATAACCACCTTGACTTAGCACACCATTTCTGATCCCAGGTAAACTGAGTGATCAGACATAGCAAGAGGTAGCAGGAGGTATGATCGGGGTAAACACAACCCAGGATCGCTCTCACTACTCCCAAATCCATTGTCCCATTAGACTAGATGCCCGAGTTGTTTTCTCTACATCAGCCATGAGCTGAGGATGAAGTGAGGTGTGGATACTGGGACCCCTCACCTTATTGGCCCTTAAGATTTAAAACCTCTGGTCCTGTGAAGACAGAGGAAAGAAAGGGATGAACCCTGAGGCTTGCGTCCCCAGAAGACCTCCCTTTTCCCAGCACCTCCCAAGCCTTGAAGGCTTAAGGAATTGGCCACTGAGGAAGGAGTGAGGTAGGAGGGACACTAACTGCCATCACCAACTCAAGAGGTGACTTTCATCTGCCCTACTCTGAGTAAGTGAAGGATCTGGCACTCACATAACATCCTATCCCCATTTCTCAGCACATACACCCTCCTTAGTACCTGCCCCCTAAATGACCCTAGGAGCCCTGGTTACTAAAGCAATCTGGGAGAAGCACACACAGAGAGCAGAAACAGATGGGACTATTTTTAAACTAGACTTGGTGGCTCCGATGTTCTTACCCCCACAGAGTGCTTTCCCCAAAGCCCAGTTTGGTCTTGTTCTGGGTCCCTACCCTTCTACACCTGCCCCTATCCAACTTACCCAAGCTATGTAAGGGTGGGGTCTTTAGCCCATCTTGGCTTAAGGTCTACTTACTGCCCCCAACTTCCACACAGAATATCTAAGCAAATTTTCACTGCCTCCATTTGTTAAAAATAATTGTTCTTTTATTTCTTTGGAAAGTAATGGGCCCTGCCCTACGGATTTCCAGGCCAAGCTAGGGTAATGAATGCTCCCCTAGTCTTTGGGCTGGAGTACTATGGTCCCGGCCTTCCCAGGGCCCAGGAGCAGTTCCTGTATCGTCCAACCCAACCAACTGGGAGCCAACTGTCTACGGGTTCCCATCAGGCCTTCTGTCCTGGCCACCTACTTCCCGATCTTTCCTGGCTCTCCCTCTGGCAGGGTATTGTTTTCTTCCAAAACCGGTGGTGGAACCTGTGCTGTGCAGAAGAGGACAAGACCAGGACGTCCCCAACTTCTCATAAGAGGACACAGCCTCTCAGTCAGTCCTTCCTCTCTGCTGGCTTCAGTCTGCACTCCTATGCAAGCCTCCACTGTGAGGCTTGAAGGAAGATGGACAAGAGAACCCTCGTAAAAGGGAGGTGAGCGAAAACACACCAGCCCGACCCCTCCTCAGGACATGCTTTCAGAAGCATACTCCTTGTAGTCTCTTATCCTCGCTCTTGAGGGAGCCCTTCAGACAGGGCCTTGGAGGGCTGGGTGAGTGGGCAAGAGCCCCTTGACCCCAGCCCTGGGAGGCTAAACCAGGGAAGTGTCCGTTAGCCCCATCAGTGTGGCATGGCTGTGATGCGCATGCTTTGGGAAGCGATAGGGTAAGTCACCATGGGAGTGGTGGTATGGCTCATTGTGATTCCTGCCAAGGGTTGGGCCATCGATACGGCCACAGGGGCCACAGGAGCCACAGATACAGCTACAGGAGCCATGGAGACAGGTGGGGGTGCCATTCCCTGGGCAATTGTTTGAGCCAGAGCAGCTGACAGTGGCGTGATCTCTGGGTTCAAGTGTGGGGGTGGGGGTGGTGGAGCAGCAGGAGGTGCAGCATTAGTTGGGGGAGCAGCTGGCGCTCCAGCAGGGGCCACCAGTTCTTGCTGGGACACAGGACGAGGCTGTAGAGCCTGACTGCTGAGAGTAGTGTGAGTCTGGGCAATGCCATGGTTAAAAGTGGCAACCGTGCCCACAGTGGGGGCCAGAGTCTGCTCAGTTGCTGGTGCAGTGGAGCTCAGGGTCATGACCTTGGCCTGATTGCGGAACTGAGCATTTTGTTCCAGCAGTACCTCATTGGTGGCCAGCAGGTTGCTGACCTGCTTCTTTAGCTCCTCCACCCGCTTCCTGAGCATTGCATTCTCTTCTTCTAGCAGCCTGCACTCCACCCCTCGGGAAGGAGCCAGACTATATTCGTAAGATTCAAAGTGGGGGCCATCAGGAGGGCAGCATCCACCTCGCCGGCGCTTGGGGCCTGGCTCATGGTCCTCAAAGCCCCTGTCAGGAAGGTCATAGATATCGTAGAGATCGTGACGTCGTCCCGGGGGCACTGAGCCTGTTGAGCCCCCACAACCAGTGCCTCCTCCACCCCGAGCATCGAACTCAAAATCCCGCTGCAGGTGACGGAACTTGCACTTCGCTCCTCTCTGACAGTCCCCCTTGAGGAAATCACGGCAGATAGGGACCTCCTCCTTGCCATTTGGTAAGTCAGCTGGTGAAAGGCCCAGGCCAGCCGCTACTTTCTGCCTCAGCCGAGGGGGAAGCTCTCCTGTCTTCTTATAACCATCCTCATCCTCCTTGGAGCCATGGATGAAACGGCAGTTTGGGCGGCTACACTCCTTGTTCTGGAAGTCATGGCAGAAGATGAACTCATTTTTGCTCACCCCCAAGTTGGACACCTCACTCATGTCTGGGTGACGGTATCGACAACGCTTGCCTCGCTTGCACACATTCCTCAAGAAGTCTCTACAGATGGCATCTGAGCTGGCCCCACCACTGCCTGCCCCTGCCCCACTGGCCTCCTCGCTGCCACCACCTCCAGGGCCTCCACCGCTGCTCCCAGTGCCATTGGCATAGCTATCCCGGTCAGGCATCCTGGTCTCCCCCAACTCAGGGCTTTCTTCTTTCTCTTGCCACTCTTGGTGACCACTAAAAAAAGAAGAGAAGTATATCAAACAAGAGTCCTCTAGAGAGATCCCATTCTTCCCGACTATAAGGCAGATGGCCCAGAGGGGCAGTGGCTTTGGAGGCAGAGAATCTAAGGAATAAGAATTATAGCTGAAATGGCTGACCTGTCAGAAGTCCCACCCAGGCTCTTGTGCACCTGGTCTGGGTCAGAATGATTCACACTTGCCTGGCTAACAGAAAAGGGAGGGAGTTAGGGTGAAGCCACCTCATCTCATTAATGGTGATAGGCCAAGGAGGGGGCAGGGAAAGAATAGTGTTGGATTTTATTTTCCAAGTTGACCTTATTAAAGTTGTGGAAGTGAAATTAAAACTGCTGCTGGTATCTAAATAGGCTGGAAGGAGACTGGGAGTAGTGCACAAGATGGGCTGCTTAGCTATTCGGGCTGTGGATGATGGGACACTGGTAACAAAACCCTCTTCCATGTCCTCTCAGGGGAGCGTTCTGTACATATCAGATCTCTAGAACCCAAGAACTCCTGGGTGAAAACACTGGTGTTACCAGCTTGAAGGCACTTCCCAAGCCTGTCATTTTTTAGTATTGTCTCCTAGCCCATTAACACGCTCAGCTGGAACAAGGTGAGAGGTGAGCCCCTTCATTTCGGGGGAGAAGTTGTAAGTTGGAATCTCTACTTCTAGGCACCACTAACCCAGGACAAGACCATTTGTGACAAGGCCAAGGTGGGAAAGAGTTAATTTCACAGACACAAATGACCTTTCTTTCCCCACCCCCCACCCCTTTTTTACCCAGCCCCCCATGTGAAGATCCCACTGACATCAACCTACACTATTCCTCACCCCATAACGATCCTCTTTATTTATAGACTCCATAAAAGCTTTTTAAGTCTCCTATTTCCCAAGACAGCTCTGGAATGTCACTCCACTGCCCTGGTTCTAGCCCTCCCCTCTCTCCACCCCAATAAGACTGGGAGGGAGTCCCTGCTACCACGTGTGTGACCGCCCAAACCCTTCCTAGACGGTGTTCAGGCTCCCCCTGCTGTTGAAATAGGAAAACTTCAGTTTCCCCTTAAGCATAGGGAATCTTCCCTGAATTCTTTGGCCTTGACCTATCCCATCCCACTGAAGACTTTGCCTTCAGATCTCCCTAAACTGAACTGACCAGGCTAGAGACCACCGTTTCTGTAAAGAAAGAGGGAGGGTCCTCTCCCTCAAAAGGGAGGTAGTCCCAGAATAACAGAAACAATCAAGGTAAGAAGTGTTATAATATGCAAACTTCTACTGAGGGGAATGACCAGGTGAAGAATAAATGCCCTCTATCCAGCCTGAGCCACACTGCAAGTCCCATCAAACGCAGATTGCTAGACACGATGTTCCGCCCCACCCAACTGTCCCAGAAATGATACCTGAGGTAGCTCAGGTGAAGTCCGGGGCTCCTGTGGGTCTCCACCTCCACATCACTGCTGGGTTCTGAACAAGAAGAAAACAGAGACTTGGGTGGGAGAAGGAGTAAGAGTGGAGAACTATGGGGTGGTTGTCACAAGAATGAAGTCCGGGCCAGGCGTGGTGGTTCATGCCTGTAATCCCAGCACTTTGGAAGGCCAAGGGAGACAGGATCCCTTGGGGCCAGGAGTTCAAGACGAGCCTGGTCAACATAGAGAGACCTGGTCACTATTTACAAAAAAAGAAAAAGAAAAAAGAATGAAGTCTAAAAAACTGGCAAAGCTCTGGCAACTTCATGATTTCCTTAGGATTCAGACTAAACTTCTCCACCTGTCAAGGGGAGACGTCGCCAGTAAGGCGAGTAAGCGACACAACTAACTAACTGGGAGGGTGAGCTGGGAAACCAGCCCTGAGTGAACAAAGGGTGAGGGGCGCCCCGCCTCGGGATGAGGGAGGGTGTGGGGTCAGAGCCCGGCAGAGGGCTGGAGCAAGGAGCGCCGAATGGGGAGCCTTACAAGGGCAGCCTGACAGTGCAGTGGGCTGGCACATTACACTTGGGGGCGGTGATTATGACGCTTCCCAACACCCTAGAGTTTGAGAGAAAAGTCCGAGGAGTTTCCCCGAAGCAAGTCTCCTCGCTCGGCAGCTTCTGTGCAGTGCCACCGTGGCCCAGGTGAACAGGATACCAGGGGAGCGCGAGGTGAAGCGAGGGGGTGGGGGGCACCAGGTGACACCAAGCTGAGGGGATGGGCAGAGCTGTGACGTCACGGAGCTGGCGTTTGCTCGCGAAGCGGGGTCAGTCAGACAAGGGGCACTGACTGCCCCGGGGTGTGAGGAAGAGCCAGCTCGGTTTTGGGGGGCCTCGTGCGGCCCGGCTGAGCCCAGCCGCTGGGCCGGCCCGACTCCTCCCCTCCGGGCGCGGCCTCCACCTAAGCCTCCCGCCTCCCTCCCCTGCCGCCGCCGCCGTAGTTGCTGCTGCCGCCTGCCGGTCCTCTAGCTTCGACAAAGAGCCGCCCACCCTAGAGCTCTTCCGCTTCCTGCGGAAGAGGCGACGCTCTACCCACCAGACCCGGAACTATACTCTATGGTGGGCGAAGGATTTGTGCGACAAGCCGCAGGAAGTTCCCAGCAAGCTTTGCGCGTCACCATGGCAACCCGACTCCAATGCACCGAAGAGCCCAAAAACCGGTAGTGGCCTCTCGGAAAGCAAGGGTGGAGCCAGCATTTGCCCCAAACTTGCCCGCGCATCTCAAAACCGCCCCCCGGGGCCACACTACACCCCTTCCGGTTCTAGCTGACGTCGACCACACCGCACAACCCGGGCTATTGCCAGCATAGCTTTCTCGACAATCTTCCACAGCACAGATAGCGTGACAAGTCACAAACTATACTGATACAAAAAAAAATCCCCCAAGGGATGGAACCATAAAAAACACATAATAGACGAGACAATTCGATTCTTCAGCTAAGACACCAGAAGAGATGATTTATTGTACACTCGTTACATTCGGCCACAACTCAACACAGAACTAGTCCAGAATGTCACAGGTTCAGGGCCAAGGACCAACGGGAACTGTTTTGGTATGATGAGCAAGGTGGGTCTCTCAGAGGCGGTCTTGACGATCGGATGGCGTGGAGTTCTAGATTCCTGGAGAGACGAGTTAGACAACTTGTACCAGCGTCCCGAGCCTCTGGCATTCCATGTTTCTGCTTCTGTGGCCTCCACGGGTGCACAAGCGAGAGGTTTACTTGGACCTCTGCCTCATCTTTCTTCTTTTGCGCTTCAGCCTGAAAAACAGACACGGGAATACAACTCTTGTCCTCAAACCAGAGTTGTCTTCCCCTCCCACCTTCCAACATGCACACGCGGGGTGGCAAAAAGAATTAAAAAACCACGGTTCTATTGCCTCGTGTTCAGTCTCTGGCCCAGGGAAAGAAATCCTCTTATACGTTTCTCTCCTAATATCCTTTTAGAATTCCAAAACAAACGTTTCTCCTAAGTTTTGTCCAAGGCGCACTCCGCTTCCCTCCTCCTGGGTTGGCAAAGCCTCAACGTACCTGCGCATTCGCTTCTTCCTCCACTAGAAACCGAGCACAAGCAGCAAAGAACAACAAAAATAGATCAGTCTCGTTAACAGGCTTAGGTAGAGATACCGAGTGCACCGTTTAGAACCACACAGGTTAACCAACCAATTATAAAGGACTGGTCGCAGCAAATCGCATTAATAATTTAGACACCCTCACTCAACATTAAACTCTAATTCCGCCCGCTACCGCTTGCCCTCTGTAGCCACGGTACTTAACCGCTACGCCCCCCTGCTTCTCCACCAAACTATCCCTCTCCCTCCTACTAGCTCTCGGGAACCCTTCGGAACCCACTGGTTTGGGAACCATGGCGGACTTCCCTTGCCTGGGTCTCCCCTTAGTCGCCGGCTACTATCTCCCAGGCTCACTGCTAGGGAAAGCTCACCTTGGCCCTCATAGTGCGGAGGTTTCTACGGGAAAAGAGAAAAAGATTACAGTTAGTTTGCTGCGATGATGGCAAGCGCAGAGTTCAGATGTCAGCGGATTGTACGCGGAATCCAAACACAGGCAGCACCAGCACTAACCTAAGAAGATGGCGCTAAGGCCGAGAGAAAGCCGAAGTTCCGCCTACTGCCTTTTAGTGGAGCTCCCGGTGTCGTCACTTCCTCTGCCCCGCCCTTTTCCCCAGGGGTGGGGCTGCCCAGAGGAGTAGCAATGGATTTCCGCCTCTCTTAGCAGATAAGTGGCTGAGCTAGTACTTCGTATTCGAGTTACCAATTCCTCCCCCCTTTTATTATGAGGACACTGCACTAACGTGTAACGATATTTCCATTATCGGACCAGGAGGCGCGGTTGGGAAAAGGATGGCGACTTCCGCCTTCCCTCACATTGCTTCCTGGGAGATGCAGTTTCCTGGCGAAGTCCTCCATTTTGCTACGTATAGGTGCGGACTGCACAAAATTCTTGATTTGTTTTCCTGGTTTGCCTTATTTTGTAAAACCAATTGCTGCAGGATGATTCGACTTGGAAGCTTCTGAAGGTCCTAAGATTGCAACATAGAAGGATGTGAAGAGGGGAGTCGAAAAAGCTGCCATGCCACAAAAAGAGACCCTTTGGCTGTGTAACAGCAATTATTTTTCCTGAAACTCCAATAATAAAATAACTGACTGTGGTCTTTCCCTGCAATGCCTTACGTAAAATGTCACTAGAGATTGATTCCTGTCCTCAATGCATCATTTGTTCAGAAAATGCTTCGGTGATTCTCCAGGGGTGAAAAATCGAACCAATGGACAAAGAGAAAGATGAGCTAAATACTCTCCAGGGAAAGTATGACTTTTAGCGTTGAGCTAAAGGACTTCCCAGTCTCACTGTATAGTCAGGTGAGAACCACAGGAAAACAAGCAGATTCCCTGCTATTTGGCTACAGGAAACCTGAGTTATGGAGGATGAAAAAGAATCCAACGCTGAACCATACAGACTTCATCTTACTGTTTAAACTATAAAAGATTGTGTGAGTGAGTGAGTGTGTGTGTGTGTGTGTGTGTGTGTGTGTGTGTGTGTGTGTGTGATAATCCTTTTCTGGCGATTTTTTTTTGAGTCGAAGTCTCATTCTGTCGCCCAGACTGGAGGGCAGTGGCATGCTCACCGCCCCTCCGCAGCCTCGACCTGCTGTGCTCCGGCGATACTTCCGCCTCAACCTTCCAAGTAACTGGAACAACTACCACGCGCGGCTCATTTTGATTTATTGTAGAGATGAGGTCTCGCCAAGTTGCCCAGGCGGGTCTCGAACCCGCGGGCTCAGGCAATCCACTCACCTCAGCCTCCCAAGGCGCGGGATTACAGGCTGAGCCACCGAGCCCAACTTATTTTTTTATTTTTTATTCACCAATTTGCCCAGGCTGGTCTCGAATCTTGGACTCGGGCAATCCTCTCGCCTCTGCCTCCCAAAGTACTGGGACTACAGGCTTGAACCACAGCGCCCAGCCAGCAGAATTATTTTGTATGGAAGTCCATAAAGATGTAAACTGTTGATTGCCAACTGGATTGTAAACTGTATGAAGAAAACTTTTTTTTTTTTTTTTTGTCAGAGTCTCACTCTGTTGCCCAGACTGGAGTGCAGTGGCCGCTCCCGGATCTCCTTCCGCCTCAGCCTTCCAAGTAGCTGGAATTACAGGCACGCACTACCACACCCGGCTAATTTTTGATTTATTGTTGCCCAGACGGGTCTCGAACCCGCGGGCTCAGGCAATCCACTCACCTCAGCCTCCCAAAGTGCTGGGATTACAGGCTGAGCCACCGAGTCTGGCTGAAAAAAACTTTTTTAAAAAAATAGGCTATTTTTTAGGCCAGGCAACAAAGTGTTACTTCATCTCAAAATAAACAGATTATTTTTTAGGGCAGTTTTATTTTTTTATTTTTTATTTTTTGAGTTGGAGTCTCACTCTGTCACCCAGACTGGAGTGCAGTGGCCGCTCCCGGCCACCGCAGCC
>NW_007093450.1:33423-33946 GCF_000164805.1 Carlito syrichta
CGGCCACTGCACTCTGGTCTGGGTGACCGAGTGAGACTCCAACTCAAAAAAAAAAAAATTGAGAGGAAGGTATACATTTCACACATATGCCCTGTCCCCACACATGCTTAGCTTTCCCCCTTATAAACATCTTGTACGAGAGTGGTACAGTTGATGAACCTACATTCGACACACTACTAACACAACGACCCTGGTTTTACACTATGGTTCACTCTTGGTGTTGTACATTCTATGGGTTTGGACACATGTGTAATAAAGGAGGGCAGGATGAATAGGCAGAACAGATTGGAGGGCAATGAAACTATTCTGTATATCATAATGGTGGATTCTTGTGACTACACATTTGTCCTATGTTCAGTTTTGTTTACTGTTCTATTGCCAGGTCAGCAGTGCCTCACATGAAGTAAGATATGCAAGTCTAATTACCAGCCAGGCTCGGTGGCTCAGCCTGTAATCCTGAGCTTTGGGAGGCTGAGGTGAGTGGATTGCCTGAGCCCGTGGGTTCGAGACCCGCCTGGGCGAA
>NW_007093450.1:34200-35491 GCF_000164805.1 Carlito syrichta
TACGCAGCAAGTGAACTGAAAAGTAGAACAACATCTTTGGAAAAAAGTGTGGTGGTTTGTAAAGGGACAAGATATTGATGTACCATGTGACTCAGCAATTCCCAGTCGAGAATATATCTGGAGGCACTCCAGTCTGGGCGACAGAGTGAGACTCCAACTCAAAACAAAACAAAATAAAACAAAACAAAAAGAAAGTCTAATTGTCCACCCAAGTTGTCTGGCCCTGAAAACTAGCATTAACAAAGACATTTGAGGGAGGGGGAGGCATATAACAACAATAAGGGTACCTGATCTCAAACCGGGCAAAGTGGGGACTAAAGGGAGGCTCAAACATTACCTGTCCACTTGTATACTTAATTCTGAATTGTACCCCACATCTTTAAAATACAACTTGCATAAAAACAAAATAAAGATATTCTTTCTGGTTTCCTAAATCAAGATAAAACATTTATAGTGTTTTCTGCAGTATACATTAAGTGTCCTAGTCCTGAACAAATGCCAGCAGGCAGTTGTTTCTACTTTAGAAAATTAAATCAGCTGGGCTTGGTGGCTCAGCCTGTAATCCCGCGCCTTTGGGACACTGAGGTGAATGGATTGCCTGAGTCTGCGGGTTCAAGACCCACCTGGGCAACTTGGCAAGACCTCTTCTCTACAATAAATCAAAAAATTAGCCGGGTGTGGCAGTGTGCGCCTGTGCTCCCAGCTACTTGGAAGGCTGAGGCGGAAGGATCGCCGGAGCCCAGCAGGTCGAGGCTGCGGTGGCCGGGAGCAGCCACTGGACTCGTCTGGGTGACAGAGTGAGACTCCAACTCAAAAAAAAAAAAAAAAATGAAATCACCAAACTCTAATAAGAGTTTACTGCATCTTCATATCTTTAAAGAATCCAGGATGTGTCTTCCCCAAACCAAGACATCCCTTGTTTTAGGTAGGCAGAGTACAGCACTATAGAAAAACAGTTCCAATGGATCATGACTTCAACAAACACTCCCCACTGTCATCAAAGAGCAAACGAAAGCACATAATTATGAGCAAATCCAAATTTATTTTAACACCATCTCATTTTCAATGTGTTTAAAAACCTCATAAGTTAGTGGGAGCCCTAGTTCCCTGGGACAGCATGCCAGAGGTGCTGAAATTTGTCACCTTTCTCTATAAACCCCCAGCAATCCAATCCAAGTTCATAGCTTCAGAAAGCCAGGAGTTGTCTCTTCAGTCATTCTACTCTTCTGGGTCCTGGTTTTTCTTTCAAGGGAGGGAGTTCACAATATTTCAAACAGGGAACAAAACCACA
>NW_007093451.1:0-1028 GCF_000164805.1 Carlito syrichta
TCCGGTGGCTGGGAGCGGCCACTGCACTCCAGTCTGGGTGACAGAGTGAGACTCCAACTCTAAATAAATAAGTAAATTAATAAATAAATGAATAATAATGGAATCTTAAAAATAACACTTTTTTTAAGCTCTGAGAAATGAGAGAGCTGCCCTATGTAAAGTGGTTGATGGATGTGTCTTAGGATATTGACTAAACAGTGCTTTTTCTTCTCCTATTGCTTGATCTACTAGGTGGGAAAACAAAGCTCTAAAAAAAATCTCAGGGAAGTCATAATTAGAGATGGGTAAATTAAATACATATGATAAATTAATCAGGATGGTTTTAATCACCAATGCCATTTTTTTGTTTGTTTATCTAGCATAACCTAAAAGCGTGCTTTTTTTCTAAGTATGGACTAGAGAATGGACTGTGAATCAGGTTTTGAGGATGGCCTTGGTGCTTCTAAACAGATTTGGCAGAGAACAATGTGTTTAAAATGTCGCTGCAGGATGCAGCTACTTGAATGACTTTGCTGCCAACAACCACAACTCAACTTTTCTTTAAAGACCACCATTTCTCTATTACCAATCCTTCAAACAACCCTTAAAACAACCCTGCCTCTCAGTGTGCATATTTTCCCACTTTCCAGTCTCTATGCATCATTTTGCCATCCTATAGCCCCTTTTTCCCAAATGACAATCACGCAATGCAGGAACCACTTCCGATGCTTAGAAGCAGTTAAAAGAGAATGTATCCTGATATTAGATGTAAAACCTGGCCCTAAAATAAAGCCTTTATTAAACGCTTACTCTCAGCAGAAACAGAACAAAACACTACTCATCGTTTATCCTTTTGTTTTTCACAAAATCTTACGTAATAATCTTATTATCTCCAGGTTTTTTTGTTTTTTTTTTTTGAGTTGGAGTCTCACTCTGTCACCCAGGTTGGAGTGTGGTGGCTGTGGGCAGAGCTCAAGTGATCCTGCTGCCGCAGCCTTCCAAGTAACTGGAATTATAGGCCTGTGCCCCACGCCTGGCTAATTTTTTGA
>NW_007093452.1:0-1056 GCF_000164805.1 Carlito syrichta
ACATTTTGCTTTTCAAAATAATGACACAGGCTGGGCTCAGTGACTCAGCCTGTCATCCCAGAACTTTGGAGACCGAGGCAAGGTGGATTGCGTGAGCATGCAGGTTTAAGACCAGCCCGGGCAACTTGGCAAGACATATCTTTATGATTAAAAATAAAAATAAATAATAATGATAGAAAATTTTTTCTTACAAATGTTGCATTTACATTTTTCCAAATATGCAGAAATGCAATGAAATCCAAACAGATTATACAAAATTGAACCTATAATAAGTTATGTTTTAAATAAGTTCAACACTGTAGAAGTCTGATGATATCAATTTTTTAAAATATGTGGAGAAATTGGTGCTTTCATATAAGTTTGGTGGCATATATGCTTTTTCTTATAAGTACTACAGACTCAGTTATCAGTATCTAGGGGAAAAAAGGGGCTGTAGATTGACTCTCAAAAATTCCTAAAATTTTGCACGAGAACAAGAATTGGTTTCAGATATCTATTGCTGCTTAACTTATAATGAGAAAACATTAAAACAAACTTTACATTTATATATTTTTTTTGAGTTGGAGTCTCACTCTGTCACCCAGACTAGAGTGCAGTGGCTGCTCCCAGCCACCGCAGCCTCGACCTGCTGGGCTCCAGCGATCCTTCTACCTCAGCCTTCTGAGTAGCCGGAATTACAGGCAAGTGCTACCACGCCCGACTGATTTTTTGATTTATTGTAGAGATGAGGTCTTGCCAAGTTGCCCAGGTGGGTCTCAAACCCGTGGGCTCAGGCAATCCACTCACCTCAGCCTCCCAAAGCATGGGATTACAGGCTGAGCCACTGAGCCCGGCATATATTTATGTTACTATAATTTTATTTGATGGCTTATTTCTCAGTTAACAGGAAGAAAATATATCTACATATAAAACATTGAGAAATCTCAAAACTTTATTGTTCAGTGAAAATGTAAGAAGTGTTATGTTACATATGATTTATGCAAATTTAAATAGCTTATTCATACATAAATACACTGATGCAGCTCCAGGTATCATATCATATCTGCATCAGGGAAG
>NW_007093453.1:0-589 GCF_000164805.1 Carlito syrichta
AGGTTGTGTGATGTCAGAAAGTCCTCCATTTCCTTAAGGTTTTCAAGTTTGTTTCCATACAAGTGTACATAGTAGTCTCTATTAATCTTTTGTATTTCTTCAGGGTCAGATGTGACTTCATCTTTTGTGTTTCTGATTGTGCTTATTTGGCTTTTTTCTCGTTTTTTCTTGGTCAGTCTAGCTAGGGGACCATCGATCTTGTTTATTCTTTCAAAGAACCAGCTTTTTGTTTCATTGATTTTTTCTATTATCTTTTTGTCTTCTATGTCCTGGATTTGGGCTTTTATTTTGGTGATCTGGATTCTTCTGCTGAAATTAGAGTTTTTGTGGTCTTGCTTTTCCAGCTTCTTTAGGTGGCTTGTTAGGTTGTTAATTTCTGTTCCTTCCATTTTCCTCATGTGTGTTTGTAGGGATATAAATTCCCCTCTTACTACAGCTTTTAAGGCATCCCAGAGATTTTGGTAAGATGTTTCTTCATTTTCATTTGTTTCCAGGTTTCTTTTGATCTCTGTTTTGATTTCATCATTGACCCAGGAGTTGTTTAGCATCATGCTGTTTAGTGTCCATGTCTTTGTGGGTTTTGGCGGGA
>NW_007093454.1:0-1511 GCF_000164805.1 Carlito syrichta
CGGTCTATGAATAGCTATATTTCTTGAATATATCTTTCATGTGATCACACACATTCTACTAATAATAATTTTGGAAGGGGGACAATTAATTTATAGATGCTTATGCCACCCATTTTTTTACCCCCACTTAAAAATTGGGATCTAATTCACATGCATAACATTCACCCTTCTAAAGTAAATAATTGAGTGATTTTTAGGATATTCACAAGTTGAATAATAAACACACTAATTTAAGAACAATTTTTCCCTCTCCCAAAGAATTCCAGTACCCATTAGCAGTTACCTCCTGCTGTCTCCACCCCAAGTCCCTGCAAAAGACTGATTTTGTGTATGGCAAAATAATTTCCTTCTTTAAAAAATTTTAAAGATGTGAAGTACAATTCAGGATTTGGCTTACAAGTGATCATCATAGAGGTAAAGTTTGAGCCTCCCTTTGATTCCCACTTCACCTGGTTTGAGATCAGATACCTTTATTGATATTGTGTCCCTTTCCCCCTACCCTGGCAATATATCACTACTGCCAATGGAAAACAATTTCTTAAAATGATTTGAATTAGTGGCACCTTATGAAACTAAAATCTTATTTATCATTTAGTTAATATTTTATTTCTATCACTTTTTTTAGTATGAAAATGTCTTATTATTTAAAATTATTTATTATTATTATTATTTGATTTGGAGTCTCACTCTGTCGCCCAGACTGGAGTGCAGCCGCTCCCGGGCCACCGCAGCCTCGACCTGCTGGGCTCTGTCGATCCTTCTGCTTCAGCCTTCCGAGAAGCCGGATCACAGGCACGCGCTACCACACCCAGCTAACTTTGATTTGTTGTAGAGATGAGGTCTCTTTTTAATGTAACTAATAGGTTAGTTTAAAAATGACTTTAGAAGGAAAAACCTTGTGTAATAATATATTAACTTCTACCAAATTTCTTCACAAATGTTGCTTTCTCAGGAATGTCTTCTCTGATGTCTTGATTTCTTTAGAAGCCCTCATTCTATAGCACTTCATAAATTAGTTTCAGGACAGTAATTACAGTTTGTAATTATAAATTTATTTTGCATGGTTTTTTGGTTAATGTCTATTACTCTAGACTACAAGTGCCAATAAGTCAAAGTTTTTGTGTCTTTTTCACATGCAATTTATACCTCTGGAGACTAGCAACGTGTGTCTGTATAATAGCCTTCCAAGAAATATATTCTATATTATGATAAATAAGGAAATATAATTTATTAATAGCTCATTATTGATCAACAATATGGAATATAAAAATTCATGGATTTTTAAAATCTTTTGTTTCAGGTAGTATAGCAGAATGCAATATAAAACCTAAAACTTTGGAATCAGAAAAATTTAGGCTTAAATTTTACTTTCACTCACAATTTAATGAAAGAGTAACCTCTGAAGAGAGGAAACTATAAACTGGAACTGGAACAGGAACTATCTGTTAGATCTGGTATAGAGTGTGCATTTAGGTAAAATGAATTAAAAACTATCCTGACTTACCTCGGAA
>NW_007093455.1:0-784 GCF_000164805.1 Carlito syrichta
ATTCTGACATGACTATTGAATTTGACCTATGAATTATTTCTATGCATATTTTAATATTATTCCATTTTGTTTTAGAGTGCTAGACTGTATCCAGGAAAACACGTTTAGATCCAAAATAACATTTTTTTCTAACTTCAAAAAAAAATTAGCTTCCATTTTAAAAATGTAATCTGAATTTAAATGAAAACCCTAACTTAGAATTCACTTCCATTCTTTAACTAGCTGAAAGAAATCTTAGGGAAAAAATTGTACCAAATTGCTGGTAATTTGCATTATAGAGGATGAAACTTAATTTTTTGTTTGTCAGTAGACATGACAGTGTTTCATCAAAGTTAAGCAGTAGAAAACTCTGATTTTAATTTAGTCAAGATTATGTCTTTACATAGAAACTTTGTTGAAATACCTGGAGTTGACAATAATGTTCTAGGTGCTGTATAAATCTGGATGAAATTACTCTTGTACTGTCTTATTTAGTAATATTGATTCAACTGTTTTATAAGCAAGAGTCTTTATGTCAATAAGCCTTTGTTATATACATCTCATTTGTGTAGTCTTAGCAAAAGAAAATGAACATAGCTGTAACATTTGTGGAGCCTCCTTGTAATTTGGGGTAAGGGACTCTGCTTTCTAAAGAATTAATTTCACAGATCCATGCTCTGTGGTAAATTGTTGTAAACTAATATATTTAAAGCTCTGTCTTAAAAACACGGTACATACTGTTTAAAGCATTAGCTTAAATGAAATATATTTTACATTAGTGTAGTTGTGTTTATTTAATTCAGTA
>NW_007093456.1:0-633 GCF_000164805.1 Carlito syrichta
GGTGGCCGGGAGCAGCCACTGCACTCCAGTCTGGGTGACAGTGAGACTCCAACTCGCAAAATAAATAAATAAATAAATAAATTTAGGATAAACCAATTAAAAAATAAGGAACGAATTCTGTTGGGAGCCAACATCTATAGCTACATGGCTGAGGCCTGTAAAGGCCCATCTGGAAGATCGCCTCTGACATAGGATATCAGTTATACCTATGATATTGGCGTGTGATTGGTGACCATTGTGCATACATGGAACTAAAACTTACAAGTGAATCTCACTACACTTGATGGAAGGTGCATGGCGGAATTGTTTCTGTCTTTCTAAATTTAACTTCTTTCTAGATATTTTTTTACTTCTATTTCCTGGTAGACTGGGTAGTCCTTGTTCCCGAAAGCTGCTTCCCCTAAGGCTAAGATTAAAAACTAAATTACCATGATAGTTTTGTTGCCCTGCCCCTAGCCAGGTAGAACGTTTTCTTTTGTTTCGTTAATTACCGAAACTCTGTCTGCTTCATCCCATGGCCGCCATCTTGGAAGCCCTGCATTTCCTTGTTCCAAGAGTGTGACAGCTACTATTTGATTTTTAGAGTAGACTTGTTGCGATAAGATATATACATATACACTCATAGCTGCGTAA
>NW_007093457.1:0-1589 GCF_000164805.1 Carlito syrichta
GAGTTGTTAACTCTATAAATTCCTATGCTTTAGATTTTTTTCAGTTAATAGATTTTTTCCAACTGGAATTTTAAGCAGTGAAAATGATTCATTTACATTACATGACTGTAGGTGGGCTCTTTGCTAGCATCCACCACATGTACTTCTATAAATAATCTGTAAGAAACTAAGTACTGCACTCTGAATTTCACTATGGATTTAATGTTCACCATGTTAGAATGCCAAATATTTTGCTAAAACATGAAACACATTTCCAAATCTTAACAATTCAGTTAGCACAATAAAATTATGCATTCTATGTAACACATGTCAATTTTTTTATTTCTTAGGAAAAATGTAACACTTTTATATTTTATTTTATTTATTTAATTATTTTTTTGAGTTGGAGTCTCACTCTGTCGCCCAGACTGGAGTGCAGTGGCCACTCCCGGCCACTGCAGCCTCGACCTGCTGGGCTCCGGCAATCCTTCCACCTCAGCCTTCCAAGTAGCTGGAACTACAGGCGTGCACTACCACACCCAGCTAATTTTTTGATTTATTGTAGAGATGAGGTCTCACCAAGTTGCCCAGGTGGGTCTCAAACCCATGAACTCAGGCAATCCACTCACCTCAGCTTCCCAAAGGCACAGAATTACAGGCTGAGCCACCGAGCCTGGCTTGGATACATAATTTAAAAGATGTATTTTTTCATAATAGAGTTGCCTTTGCCCTCCACTCACCCAATAAAGGGAAGGCACTGAAGAATTTTTAAACAGCTGTCTCTTTTAGAAAATGAACTGATTAAAAGGATAAGTTTATATCTTATTGATTGCTTTATATGTTGCTTGTTAACTGGGGACTTTGGGAGAGGTCCCTTAATTTATTTGAAACATATTAAATGATAGTTTATAATCAGTTTTCACTCATGGGATATGGCTCCAAGGTCAACCAATTCCATCCCAAGTGGTATACCTTTATAGACAAGATAAAAAGCTGACTGAGTTTGGTATGCTTGTGTCTTCATCTCTTTTTTTTTCCACATATTGATTTTTTTAGATCACAGAATCCTACTTCTGGGTTTACAGAAGCATATCTATACATAACAAATTCTGTACTATACTTTGTTAATTTGGTAAATGTATGCATCATGATACATATTTAGGTAGAATAAAGGTAAAGATAAATTTAGCTATAATGGCTTTTATTAATAACATTTATGATTGAAGCTCAGCTAGTCTAACTATGGTCTCAAAAGGCAAAGGAGTAATTTGCTTTAAAAGCATAGCCAAAACAAGTAATGAACAAGAGCATCCTAAATTTACTAAATAACCTTATTACTGCAAGATTAACCACTTTAAAAATAAGAAAGAAGAAAATAATTTTTTCATATATCTTAAAAGCTTAATAAACATTAGTGGGTACTAATCAAAATGTACAGGAACTGAATTTTTGAAAATATTTTGAGGGTTAAAATTTTGATCTGAAAAATACAGATTATTTCTAGCAAAAACAACTGGAAAAAATCAAAAGTGGTTTCTCCTGATATCAAGTTTAGCAGCAATATTTTTGACATATCATCTGGGGTTAGTTAAAATATATGTCTTCCCTTA
>NW_007093458.1:0-1073 GCF_000164805.1 Carlito syrichta
GGTCCTGGGGGCTTCCGAGCAGCCGGAACTACGGGCGCGCGCTCCCACGCCCGGCTAATTTTTCGATTTTATCGTAGAGGTGAGGTCTCGCCCGCCCAGGCGGGTCTCGAGCCCGCGGGCTCAGGCCATCCACTCACCTCAGCCTCCCAAAGGCTCGGGATGACAGGCTGAGCCACCGAACCCGGCCAGAGGCTATTCTTAACGAGCACACCACGTGTGTCAGTCAGGGTGGTGGCCGCGCCAGGGATTCTTTAAGGCTAGGGCCTCGAGGGACACAACGCCTGGCCTCTTGCTCCTCTCTGGACGAAAGTTTCAGAAAATTTCATGGCGGGGTGTGGGTGGGGGGGGCGCGGGACTGCGGTCCACTAGCCGAGCGGAGCCCAGGGCTCAGAAACGTGGTCCAAGGGGGAGATCTGGGGGAGGCTGGCCGCCCGGGGCACGGTCACAGCCGCGCTCTCACGCCGCCCCCACCCTCCTCCTCCTTCCGGGCTGACCCGTGCATCGACTCAGCGGTCTTCGGGCGCCACCTACCGCCCGCTGTTCTCGAAGGCGGGGCAGCTCCACGCCCTGTGCACGGACGGAGGTCGCCCGGGCGCCGGGGGCAAGCCTTTCCTCTCCCCACCCTTCCTTGTTGCCCAGGAAGCCATCCCCGGGACCCATTGTTCTTTCCCCAAGTTATCTTTTCCCTCCCTTCCTTTTCTTTGTCATGATAAACGAGTATTCACAGAGTCGCCTGCAGATACGGCTCCACCCTGAATCCCTCAAGACCGCAACTTTTCCCGAGCGGGTAGCTGTAAAGTCTATCGAATCGGATGGCGTTTCGTCTCCCAGCACGAAAGCGGCCCCTCGTCTCCCATCCCCCAGCCATGTAGCAGAATGACCGGTGGAAGTAATCACCTGAATCCACCGATTCGTGGTGTGAGATGGGCCTCTTGGCTGTAGGTGGAGTGGAAAAACATCGAGCTGCGGCCAAAGAACGAGCCGGGATTTCAAAGTGTCCACAGGCCAGTGAACAGCTGTCTCGGAACGTCCCCGGGATGAGAGAGAGAGAGGGGGAGGGGGGGAGAGAGAGA
>NW_007093459.1:0-663 GCF_000164805.1 Carlito syrichta
TCTTCCTTTTCGGCCAGAGCATTTCTATTATGGTTGTCTTCTCCCCAGGAAATTGCAACAATTAATATTTATGTAACTTTTACAATTAGATAATTTTTAAATATACATGATCCCATTTTATTCTTATGACAATCTATGGAGATTGGTGTATTATGCACACTGATTAAATCTCTACATCATGCTGAATGTAGTGATTGGAGGGGTTGTGAAAATGGTTAACTAAATGAATATAAGAAATGGCTCTTGGATTTTCCTATTTTCTTCATAGTTTTTGCAGTTAGCTGCGTCTTCATTGCTTCACACTTCCATTTGTTGGCATCCATGATAGCTCTGGGACAGGCTTCTGGACTTCAGTGACTGTGTAACTGTTTCCTCCCTGCTCTGGTCCCTTCCCCTCATCACCTCCCACTTATGCTGCACACAGCTGTTAAAATCATCTTTCTCAGACACTGCTTTAATCTCTTCAGTCCCTTCATGAACCTGTGATAATGTTCCATTGCCTTTCTAGCAAATCCAGAACTTTCATCCAGCCTTCAGTATCGCTTTGTGATTTCCAACTTACCATGTTTGTTTGTCGGTATGTTGTGGCATCTACTACATAGTATTTGGTCACTATCATTTCTGTTTTGACCATTTAGCTCACCTAGAATTTAGTATTTAAAT
>NW_007093460.1:0-740 GCF_000164805.1 Carlito syrichta
ATTCTTCTCAGACCTGGAAAAAACAACACAGGAATTCATATGGAAACACAAACGTCCAAGAATAGCCAGAACAATCCTCAACAAAAAAAAAAAAAAAGCAGGTGGTATCACATTACCAGACTTCAAACTTTACTATAAAGCTACAATCATCAAAACAGTTTGGTATTGGTACAGGAACAGGCATATAGATCAATGGAATAGAATTGAGATTCCAGAAACAAAACCTCAATTTCTCAACCAACTCATCTTCGACAAAGCCCCCACCACCTACCACTGGGGAAAGGAGAACCTATTCAGTAAATGGTGCTGGGAAAACTGGCTGACCACATGCAGAAGATTGAAACAGGACCCCTATCTATCCCCATGCACAAGGGTTAACTCCAAATGAATCAGAGACCTAAATGTAAAACCTCAAACCATAAGAACCTTAGGAAATGAAGGAAATACCCTCATGGAAATCGGAACTGGCATCCAATTCCTGAACAAAGCCCAAAACCCACAGGTCATAAGAGAGAAGATAGACAAGTGGGACCTTATTAAACTGACAAGCTTCTGCAAAGCCAAAGAAACCATCAAGCGAGCAGGGAGACAGCCTACAGACTGGGAAAAAGTATTCGCCAACTCCAGGTCTGACAAAGGCTTAACATCCTGATCTACAAGGAACTCAAACATGCTGAAAAGAAATAACAAACACCCCATTATAATAAAATGGCAAAGATATGGACAGACACTTCACAAAA
>NW_007093461.1:0-848 GCF_000164805.1 Carlito syrichta
TCTAGTATTTTGAAGAGAAATCACTTCTGGAGGTGGGGGGAGCCTGCAAATCACCACTTCTATTCTTATTTTTATTTGTATGAATATGGGGTACGTGTGAAATTTTGTTACACGTGCATAATATGAAGTGATCAGCTCAGGATATGTAGCTGTCCATCAGCCAAGTACAATACTTTTTTGGTTAAGTACACTCTACTCTGCGATTGAATATCAAATGTATCCCTTCTATCTCACTATATGTCTTTATGTTTCAACCCACTTCTTTCATCCTCTCCGCTACCCTGCCTCACCCTTCCTAATGTGTTATCTGTCTTCCCACTCACTAGCCTCTATGTGATCACACTTTTGGCTCCCACAAATAAATGAGAACACTTTATTTTTGTCCTTTTGTGCCTGCTTTATTTCACTTAAGATAATGGTCAAGAGAGTTCCATCCATGTTGCTGCAAATTACATGATTTTATTTTTGCATGGCCAAGTGACATTCCATTATGTATATATACCACATATTCTTTACCCATTTATTTGCTGATGGACACAGGTTGATTCTATAGCTTTGCTTTTGTGAATAGGGCTGCAACAAACATGTGAGTGCAGGTATTTCCTTAATATTTTATCTATTTTCCTCCAGGTAGATATCCTGTAGTAGAATTACTAAATTGAGTGGTAATTCTGTTTTTAGTTTTTAAGAATGTTTCACACTGTTTTTCCATAGAAACGACACTACATTTCTAACAATGTTCCTGCAGTGTATATGAGTTCCCTTTTCTCTGCATCTTCAAAATCTGTTACTTTTTGTCTTTTATAATAGACATTCAACTAGGGAAAGATGATACCTCATTGTGTTTT
>NW_007093462.1:0-847 GCF_000164805.1 Carlito syrichta
TGAGAATGGAGGGGCTGACTGGATCCCACACTTTCCCAGAAAAACTTTCTCTAACTTAGAACGACACGGAGAGCCCCTGTGTTCTAGCAGTGCCTGTTTTCCAGGCACCCCTTTAAGTTTTGGCTATACAGAAAAGACACCCCTATAGCCAGCTGGGGGCAGACAACAACCCAAAAGTCCAACATCTTTATTGGGTAGTTCTTACTCTCTAGGGAGAGTAAGGCTGATGGGTACAACTTTGGGACAGCAAACCCCTCATATATTCATTAAGCAGAAAAAAAATCAGACATGGTAGTCTTAGGTTCGAAATCACCAAGTTGCAAAGAATCAAGGAACTGCGTTGACATGGATGAAAACGGTTGTAACTAACAACAGTAACAGCACCTCTTATGAAATGCCTACTCTGTACTAGGGGCTGTAAGTGTGTTAAATGGCGCATGAGATGGATGACAGGCTCTCTCAAAGATGAGGAAGTCCGAAAAGAGAATTTCAATAATCACCCCCTTCATACACAGCTATAGATTTTTCACAAGGTCTGGATTCGGAGATGGTCAAGATGCTGGGTGAAAATAGGGTAATTAACACACATCCACACGGATATACAAAGAAACGAACACACAACCACACGTCCACACGACAAGAGGGTTACTGGAATGTTACAAATGCACAGCATGAAGATGCCACAGTCGGCCAAGATAACACAGGAAAGTGGGAACTGACGCTGACACCCTTCCCCCAAGGCGAGGGGAAAACACCCCCAGAATTCTGAAAATAACTCTCGCTTCCTCTTCCTCGGCCAAGACACCGGACTGCTCCTCGGCAGGCCAAGAGGCGCCTCAGCGGGGGG
>NW_007093463.1:0-1448 GCF_000164805.1 Carlito syrichta
ATCATGAATAATGTTTCCTGAGTAATGCCGGTGGCAGAAGGTTGTAAACGGCTTTCGTTTGATGCAGGCTTATGTGTGAATAATTCTTTTGTTTTCCATTTCCTTCCTTTAAAGGACAGCTGTAAATGGATTTTTTTTCAAGGATATATCTGTATAGTGTGCCCCAGGAATGCAAAACTTTATATTTGGAGCTCGGTCTTTCAGGGTTTTGGTTGCATGAATTAAATATTTATACAGCAACTTACTCTCTGTTGTAAATTGGCCAAAAGAAACCTGACTGCACACAGAGAGTGTGTGTGGCTGGGTGTGTGTGTCAGGGGTGGACCGGGATGTGTTTTGGGTTTCACTTTGTAAAGAATGTTTGACTGTAAGTGTAGTCATGTCTAAAAGCATTGGAGTAACTACATTATGCTCAAGCAGAACATTTGTCAAAAGTGATCATCAGAGTTGGCCTGAAGGGCCCTGTTCTGGTACGTGTCTGAATTCTACGCAAGGATTTTAGATAACTGGACCTATTGCTCAGTGAAGAAATGACAAAAGGCCTTTTTACTTTCAATGAAGTTAATGATAGCTAGAGTGGCCCCTTTACATCCTCTCTTCATTTCATCGTGAGATAACTTATCATATCTTGCCTTATCTGTTATCCTGCTAATCATGAAATTTCTCTTTCTGTGGATGATGAGAATGTGATAAATATTCTGCAATGAACTGCCTCTGGGAAAGGGAACCTTGTTGTGGAGAATGTGTTAGAAGTAAGCAGTAAGTGTTAAGCAAAGGTCAGATTGATGTCATCACTGAGGTTTCCCTGGAGTGGAGACAATTACTCCTTGTTTGTTTGCCTATTAATCCGGAATTCTGTGGGGGTGTTCAAGTCTTCTGAAATGCATTATGGAGGCTCCTTAGAGTCCAAATCAAGTACGATGATAGAGTTTCAGTGTATATTTTAAAGCAGGGAGCAACGAGTTGATTTATAAATATTTAAACATAAATAATGATTCATGAATTGACATATCAGCCAGTAGAATTTTTTGGATAAATAACATCATCCTGAGGGAATTTAAATACAGCTCTGTAGTCCTTCAGTATATATTAATAATCTTTAAAGTACTAACTTTCATATGTTCTCATATTTTTATCTAATCAGGATATATCTCTATTGATATAATTGGAAATTTCTAAGGCAGCCTTTTTTTGTCAACAGTTTAATTTTCCTGTTTTCAAGTTCATTTGATAGTAAAAGACACAGAAGTTATCGTCAACCCCAAAGAATCAATGGTAGACCAGTTGTTTTCATTTGAACTACACGTATTGGCAGAGTAGTTATGGTAATTTTTCAATTTGGTTAATATTTGTGCCGAAGTGTACGTGTAAAAAAATGTCAGTAGATATAAAATAGTACATGAAATAGCAAATAATTATGCTGTGAATATCATTTTGACTTTTCATTA
>NW_007093464.1:0-530 GCF_000164805.1 Carlito syrichta
TTCCTCTGACCAAAAACACAGAGTTCTTTAAGACAGTTAACCTTCTGCAGTTGTGCATATCTGAACAACAAAAGTCAGAGAAATGAAACAAAAATATATGAATATTCTCCCCACCTCCCTTCTCTCTGCATAACAGAGTCTCTTTCTCTGATTCTCCTTCCTAAAGGAAAGGATATTCTTTTGGGGCTATGCAACTCCACCTGCTGCACTAACATAAACCACTACTTCAATGGGGTGGTCTCAAGGAAGTGATGGGAGAGGGAAAAGGGGAAAAATGAGGACTTCTTCCACAATCTGCATCTCACGGGGGTTTTCCTAGTAGTCTTCTGAACAGGTGTTGCTGACCATAATCATTATAAGGTTCTTGGTTTGGCCTGCCCTCAATTTAAAGATAAGAGAGAAAGAAAGAAAATAAAACCCAAAGCAACTCATCACATGGCTCTACAAGTTTTGACTTCCCTCTTCAATTTGATGACTGCTGTTTTACATACTCTGCAGAGTAATTTTCTGGATTTTTTTTTGAAAGTGGA
>NW_007093465.1:0-4723 GCF_000164805.1 Carlito syrichta
CAAGCCCCCACCACCTACCAATGGGGAGAGGAGAGCCTATTCAGTAAATGGTGCTGGGAAAATTGGCTGACCACATGCAGAAGATTGAAACAGGACCCCTATCTATCCCCATGCACAAAGGTTAACTCCAAATGGATCAGAGACCTAAATGTAAAGCCTCAAACCATAAGAACCTTAGAAAAGGAAGGAAATACTCTTATGGAAATCGGAACTGGCATCCAATTCCTGTACAAAACCCGAAACCCACAGGACTTAAGAGAGAAGATAGACAAATGGGACCTTATTAAACTGACAAGCTTCTGCAAAGTCAAAGAAACCATCAAGAGAGCAGGGAGACAACCTACAGACTGGGAAAAAGTAGTTGCCAACTCTAGGTCTGACAAAGGCTTAACATCCTGGATTTACCAGGAACTGAAACGTACTGAAAAGAAGAAAACAAACAGCCCCATTATAAAATGGGCAAAAGATATGAACAGACACTTCACAAAAGAAGACATTCAAGCAGCCAACAAACACATGAAGAAATGCTCAGCCTCACTAATCATCAGGGAGATTCAAATCAAAACCACACTGAGATACCACCTAACTCCAGTCAGAATGGCAATTATCAACAACTCAAAAAATAACAGCTGCTGGAGAGGGTGTGGTGAAAAGGGAACACTTCTACACTGTTGGTGGGAGTGTAAACTAGTGCAACCTCTGTGGAAAGCAGTGTGGCGATTCCTAAAAGCTCTAAAAATTGACCTTCCATATGACCCTGCAATCCCCCTACTGAGAATATACCCTGAAGAACTCAAATCACTCTATAAAAAAGATACCTGCACTCGTATGTTTATCGCAGCGTTGTTCACAATAGCAAGAACCCTGGAAACAACCATGCTGCCCATCAAAAGAGGACTGGATTTTTAAAATGTGTACATATACACGATGGGAATACTACACAGCCATAAAAAAAGAACAAAATCATGAATTTCGCTGCAACCTGGATGGAACTAGAGTCTATAATACTGAGTGACCTCTCACAGAAACAAAGATCCGAATACCACATGTTCTCACTCATATAATGGACCTTGAACATCCAATGCAATACTATAAGAAAATGACTGACGGTACCTGGAAACTATGGGGGGGAGGGGGATGGGATTAACAGTAGCAAATATCTGTCGGGGGTTGGTAAAACACCTCTTATCAACAGGGTGCCTGAATGAAACATAATTGTACACCTAACCCTTAACTGTACCCCACAAAACCATAATAAAAAATACTGAAAGACAAAAAAAAAAAGAGAGAACTGGATTTTTAAAATGTGGTACATATACACAATGGAATATTATGCAGCCATAAAAAAGAACAAAATCATGAATTTTTCAGCAACCTGGATAGAATTAGAGTTTGTAATACTGAGTGATCTCTCACAGAAACAAAGATCTGAGTATCACATGTTCTCACTCATAAGTGGACCTTGAAGAACTACCGTAATAGTATAAGAAAAGGATTGATAGTGGCAGGAAACTATGGAGGGGTGACATGGAGAGGAAGGGAGGTAGGATTAATGGTAGTCAATATCTCTCTGGGGACAGGGAGCACACTTCATCAACAAAGGTACCTGCACAATGAATAATTGTATGCCTAACCCTTAACTGTACCCCACAATTTTAAAATTAAAAATATATGTTAAATTTAAAAAAAATAAAAATAAACAATTTTGAAAGTATTTAGCTTTGAATTTTTGAATAAATTTAATATTTATTGTTCTCCCTTTTAAAAAATCTGACTTTGATGCTGTGAAAGATGAAAATTCACAGATTCTGCAATATAATCAACATCTTCTGGAAAAATCTAAGCAAGAAGGCCAAGCTCATGACAATTTGGCATGTTGGTACAATGCTTTGGAGGAAAAAGACAAAGCAGAAATGGAAGAGAAGGATGCTCACTTTCTGGGTATGCAAAAATCTGAGCAAGAGTTGCGATTTGCCTGTGATGCTCTGAAGAATGAAATTCTACAATATAATCAACATCTTCTGGTAAAGTCTGAGCAAGGAGGCCAAACCCAGGCTGAACTGGCATCTTGGTACAATGCTTTCCTGGAAAAAAAAAAATAAAGCAGAAATGGAAGACAAGGATGCTCACATTCTGGGAATGCAAAATGCTGACAGGACCTGAAATCTGTCTGTGTTGTTGTGAAGGATGAAAATTAATAGCTTCTAAAACACAATCAGTTTGTTCTGAGAATGTTTGAGAAAGCAGGCCAAGACCAGGCTAAAATGGCATCCCGGTACAATGCTTTTCAGGAAAAATACAAAGCAGAAATGGGAAAGGATGCTCACCTTCTGGGTATGCAACAGGCTAAAAAAGAGCTGCAATCTGCCTGTGATGCTCTGAAGGGTGAAAATTCACAAGTTCTACAATATAATCAACATCTTGTGGAAAGTGTGAGCAACCAGGCCAAGCCCATGAGAATTTGGGATTTTGGTACAAGGTTTTGGAGGAAAAAGACAAAGCAGAAATGGAAGAGAACAATGCTCACATTCTGGGTAAGAAAAGGCTGAACAAGAGCTACAATCTTTCTGTGATGCACTGAAGAACAAAAATTAAAAGCTACTGCAAAATAATCCACATGTTCTTGAAAGTCTGAACAAGTAGGCCAAGCCCAAGCTACATTGGCTTCTCAGTACAATGTTTGGTGGAAAAACACAAACGCAGAAATGGAAGAGAAGGGTGCGCGCATTCTGAGTATGGAAAAAGCTGAACAAGAATTGCAATCTGCCAGTGATGCTCTGAAGGATGAAAAGTCACAGCTTTGCAACATAATCAACTTCTCCTGAAAAGTCTAAGCAATGAGGCGAAGCCAATGACTATTTGCATCTTGGTAAAATGTTATGCATAAAATACACAAAAGTAGAAATAGAGGAAACGGATGCTCACATTGTGGGTATGCAAAAGTTTGTACAAGATTTACAATCTACCTGGAATGCACTGAAGGATGAAAATTTACAGATTTTACACCATAACAAACATTTTCTGGAAGAGTCTGAGCAACAGACCAAGCCCAAGCTGAAGTGGCATGTAGGTACAATGCTTTGGAGGAAAACAAAAACAGAAATGGAAGAAAAGCATGCTCACATTATGGGTATGCAAAAGCGTCAAACAGATTTGCAATCTGCCTGTGATACTATGATGAATGAAAATTCAAATCTTCTAAAATATAATCAATATGGTCTGAAAATGTCTGAGCAAGCAGACCACTCCCAGGCTGAAAACGTGTCTCAAAACAATGTTTTGGAGGAGAAAACACAAAGTAGAAATGGAGGAGATATTTTCACATTCTGAGTATGGAAAAGATTGAACAAGAGCTGCAATCAGTCTGTGATGTTCTATAGGATGATTATTCCCAGTTTCTGCAACATAATCAACATCTTCTGGAAAGTCCTCAGTCACAAGCCCAAGCCCAAGCTAAACTGACAAATCAGTGCAAAGCTTTGGAGGAAAAACACAAAGCAGAAATGGAAGAGAAGGATGCTCAAATTCTGGGTATGCTGAAGCCTGAGCAAGAGTTGCAATCTCCCTGTGTGTCTCTGAAGAATAAAAATTCAAAGCATCTACAAAATTATCAACATCTTCTGGAAGAGTCTGGGAAAGCAGGCCAAGCCCTTGAGGATTCCACATCTCGGTACATTGTTGTAGAGGACAAAAGCTATGCAGATCGGGAGTGAAGGATGCTCACATTCTGGGTATGCAAAATGCTGAACAAAGTTGTAATCTGCCTGTGATGCTTTGAAAGATGATAATTCAAACCTTCAGCAACATAAGCGGTATCTTCTGGAAAAGTTGGAGCAAGAAAGCCAAGCCCAGGATGAACTAGCATCACAGCACAATGATTTGAAGGGAAAACACAGGGGAAAAATGGAAGAGAGGGATGCTCACATTTTGGGTATGCAAAATGCGGAACAAAGCTGTGATCTGCCTGTGATGCCTTGAAGGATGAAAATTAACAGCTTCTGCAACATAATCAAGATCTTCTGGAAAAATCTAAGCAAGTAGGCCAAGACCATGAGTATTTGGCATCTTGATACAATGCTTTGGAGGAAAAACACAAAGCAAGAATGGAAGAGAAGAATGCACACATTCTGGGTATGCAAAAGGCTGAAAAGAGTTACAACCTGTCTGTGATGCTCTAAAGGATAAAAATTCAAATCTTCTGAAACAAAATCAACAACTTCTGGATAAGTCTGAGCATGTAGCACAAACTCAGGCTGAACTAGCATCTCATTACAATGCTTTCGAGGAAAAACAAAGCACAGAAATGGAAGAGAAGAATGCAAAAATTCTGGGTATGCAAAAGGATGAAAAAGAGTTGCAATCTGCATGTGATGCTATCAAGGATGAAAATTCAAATCTTCTAAAACATAATCAACATATTCTGGGTAAGTCGGAGTACGCAGCCAAACCCAGGCTGAACTGGCATCTCGGTACAATGCTTTGGAGGAAAAGCGCATAGAAGAAATGGAAGAGAAGGATGCTCACGTTCTGAGATGCATGTCTGAACGAGAGCTCTAAACAGCATTGATGCTCTGAAGAATGAAAATTCACAACTTCTGCAACATAATCAGCAACTTCGGGAAACGTCTGAGAATGCAGGCTAAGCCCATTCTGAACTGATGTCTCAGTACAATGTTTTAGACGAAAAACACAACGTATAAATGAAGAGATGGATGCGCATATT
>NW_007093466.1:0-886 GCF_000164805.1 Carlito syrichta
CAGAAGAATCCCTTGTGATCATCCAGGACATTCAATGGAGAAGTCTGAGGGATAAATTATTTGCAAAGAGAAGGTCATCAAAGATCAGCCATATAAAAAACTTTTAAAGAGTGCTAAAAAGGATTAGAATAATTTGTAATTAGCTTAATTGTTTACCAAAAAAAGCTGAACATTCTTAAAAGAAAGATATTAGAACCTAGGCTCTCAAAGTAACATTAAAAATATGGAATATCTGATTTCTGAATGAAAAGAAGAGAAAATGTGACCCATAATAAACAAAAATCTGTGAATATATAAGGACTCAGAAAACATAGCAATTACAAAATTATAAGACAGCTGTGTTTATAGAAGTACATAAAAAATAAAGGAATTCAAAAGAAATGATAATATAAATAAAATAAATTTTTAAACACTATGAAAATGTTAGTGATGAAAATAAAGTAACTGAAATGAAGTTCTCTGGATGTGATCAATAAATAACAAAATAAAATACTGTAGTAGGAAACACTCATGATTCTGAAGATGCAGCAATATGATCTACTTAAAGAAAAGAGAACCAAAATAAAACTTTATGAGGGTAACAAACAATCAACTGTGAAAAAGTATTAAATTTCTTTCATATGAATAATAAAAGTCCTACAAGGAAAGGAGAGAGTAGTAAGAACAAATAAATATTTGAATTACAAAGATAAAATTTGATGAAAACTGTAAGCAGATACCCAGAAAGCTACCTACATATTCAATAGAAAAGCAGACAATCACCATGACCTGAAATATCAAAAATGTATCACAGGTTCTAAAGCACTTTCAAGTGTTATATAATCATATTAGGCAAGAAAAATTGATCAGTGAATTCTTAGTATACATATACTAGCATAGTATTTTA
>NW_007093467.1:0-1147 GCF_000164805.1 Carlito syrichta
CATCCAGTGTAGCCCGGTTGTTACAAGCACAGTCTTGGCAGGATGGAAAGGTCTGGTGTGTTGAGGAAGGGCAGGAATCCTGTGGCTGTGCTGTCAGAGCAGGAGGAGGTAGGAAGATAACTAGCCGATCAGAGTTTCTTGCAGGCCTGTAACATCACAGGCTTTTACTTGGAGAAGGATGGCAAGACACTAGAGTTTCCTATGCACCATGCACTGTGGTCTGGCTTATACCACAGAAGGGCACAGTGGCCTATCTAGAGAAGATGCCGTGAGAGACCATGGTGTGTCATGGGTAGCACCATGCCTCCTGCCTGGTGCTGGATTCCATCATTTCTCATCTAATTCAGGGACATTATTCCACCAACTTTTCCCTTTCTTTTGCATCAGTACTCCTTTTCTAGTTAGAATGTTTGCATATAGTTATTTCGACTTACTTTATTAGCTGCTGCTTTCTGGGTTCCTTTGCTAACTCCCATCTTCCTGATCTCTCAATTACAACCCCAAAGGGCTAAATTCTGGCACTTCTTTCCTCTATTAAAACCTATATTCTCAAGTCAGGGAAGATGGTGGCCGACTGCTACATGAGTCCCAATGTGAGTGAGTGTATGGAAAATTCTGTGTACATGCTAGTGAGTGAGTGGGCATATGAGTGGCTGACTCAGGACTGGGGAGCTAGTGGCCAGGGCTCTCCTGGTGCAGTGGGGATGTTGCACCTGCTCAGCTCAAACCCTAGTGATTTCTGGGATGCAAAAACTGAACACTATTTTTTTAAAATCAACAAAACCCTTCCTGGGAAGAAAGACTGGGAGAGACTGAATAAGTGGGGGCTCGTGCCAGGGCCCCACTGGTGCAAAAGCTGGTGCTGCACCTTCTCTGCTTGGTCCCTGGCTCTTCCCAGGTCACAGAAACTGAGAGCCGTTTTTTAAATGGACAAAAGTTTTCCTGTGAAGAAGTGGTGGGGAGAGACTACCAACCCCAGGCTCTGCCTCATCATTTTAGTACCTGGCAGCAGAGGTTGCAGAGGGAGCTTAAAGGCAGAGTCCTACTGGAGAGGACAAGAGAGGCACTACACCACCATCTTAAAGGCAGGGCAAGAAAGTGCTCTGACTTGCTCACCATGCAGCAACAGACCCGATCTCTGTGACTG
>NW_007093468.1:0-1152 GCF_000164805.1 Carlito syrichta
TTCTTTAGTTCTTTTCAGTAAACCGATTTGGATTTTCCCCCTGATTTCCACCCAGTGGCGTCATTAGTGTTTACTTCACTCTGTGTCTTGCGATCATAGGATTACCTAAGCCATTTTCATAATTGTAACCTCTTTAGGTAATCAGCGGGCACCAACATTCCCTTGAAGAGTGAAGGCTCATCATTCACTCAATCTTTGACTCAGCAAATAGTTTTGTGTAAAATAAAGCAGAGGATCCAAAGCAGAAGGATGGTCAGTGCCCTGCCCTTCAGCCTGCAACAGATGGGGAGCCCAACTCAAAAAACAAAACAAAACAAAACAAAGCAGAAAGAAAGAGGAAGAAAAGAGAGAGGGAGGAAAAAAGAGCCTAGGGCCTGATGGCTTCACAGCTGAATTTGTCCAAGCAGGTGAAAAGCAAATATAAGTTTCATTTAAACTCTTCACCAAAATCGAAGAGGCAGAAATAATTCCCAACTGACTACATGAGCCCAGAACTACTCTGATAGCAAAACAAGACAGACACACGCAAAGTAAAAACAAAGAATACCACAGACCAATATCACTGATGTACACAGGCATGACAAAGTCTTAGCGAAAACCAAGTTAAACAGAACACTGCTTTTGTGCCTATTGTTAAAAATAGCAATTGAGGTGATTTTGGCCTTTTCTATATTCATTAGTAAAGGGGTATAAGTTTCTTCATTATATTCTCTATGTTTGCAATCATATAACCTTAAGTTTTTAATGGAGGAAGCATACCAAAATCATAATAAAATTGTTCTTTTTGTGCTTACTATCTGACTAAAGAAACGAAATGTCTGGCATTTAGCTGAAGGTAAATATTAACTTAATTATCAAGGTATAGTATTTTAACCTCATTTTAGCCTATTTGCCTGTATTTCCAAAAAAGTGGCTTGTTTTACTTCTTTTATCGCAGTATAGGAGGTCATATCATGGTAAGCATGAATTTGGTTTTGAGAAAAATTTGGTTTCCTACATGCAACCATGTGAATGTACGTTATTCATATATCGTCATTTTCTGATGACTCTCAAATATGTTTTTGAAACTCGTGGATGAACATTTGTACGGTTTTGAGAACGTAGCTCTGAAACTATGATGTCATGACGATTATAGTCCATCTCTTTTCTTTA
>NW_007093469.1:0-757 GCF_000164805.1 Carlito syrichta
ACAGAGTGAGACTCCAACTCAAAAAAAAAAGAATGGTGGCATCATTTGCCTGTGTTTTCAGGAATGCAATGATAATTAACAGGCTGTCATTTTCAAACAGTATTAGCACATCATTTCCCCCCCTTTTTTTTCTTTTTGTCCAGTGTCATTTGCAGAAATTTCAGCCTTTCGCCTCCTCCCCTCCCCCACAGCTTTCTCAGTTGCAGTTGTTACTTTGTACATTGTCATTTAATATGGAGTCTGCTCCCAAACCAAATTCATTTTCATCTATTTTGTCTGCTCTTCTAAGGTTTTAGTGTCTCAGAGGATCCCACAATCACATGGAAGTATCTTCTGTCTTAATATATGTAGATCACAATAAGAATAAAAATCAAAACTATAATATGTCGAACTGGAGATTTGACTTTAATAGTTTTGACTTTTCTCTCAAGCATTTTACTCTGTTACTATAAATGCAGTTTAAACCATTGTGAAAGTTCTTCATGCTTCTTTGTAAAAAGTGGGGATTTGACTGCACTAAGGGGTTTCTTTGGTACTGGCTTAACACTCAACATACTGAACATATTTATATATTAATTTTAGGTTAATTCTTTTTTGACATGCAGGAATATTACTTTGAGAAGTGATTTTTGATAGTTTCATTAATTTATTTATAGGGAATACTGCTTTTAAGATAATTGCCCTATGGATTATTTGTTCCCTGAGTTTCCTTGTATTTTTTTTATTCCTTACGATTTGTGTTTAGTCTCAGTAGCAC
>NW_007093470.1:0-1055 GCF_000164805.1 Carlito syrichta
GGATAGCATTAGCATGTTCTCTAAATTCATTTTCTATAAAAGAAAAAGTGAAGATCATCTTTTTATATTTCCTTAAACTAACACAGAGTTTATTCTTAGACTAACAAATTAATGAAACAAATATTTTAAAAGAATTAGCATATGTTGCTCTTTATGAATATGAACGGGCTCTTCTTAGTTTTGGTAATCAAACATGTTTTTTACTTCAGACATTTGACAGTGCTCTCAAAGGAATCACCTTACAATAATTGTTCTCCTTCTTAGACATATGTCTTCTCATTAGATGTAAGTGTTCATTTCGTAGACACGAATATTTATTTTAAGCAGTGTGTTAAAGTATCAACAACATGAGATTAGTGTCAACAGACAAGTTGAGTTCTTGAAATAGATTAAACACTATACCTTGGCTACATTATCATGTTTATAAGCTTCAGTTTCTCATTTGTGCAGTTAAGGGAAAGATATATGCTTAACTGTTGTTTTGAGGATCAAACGAGATAATGTATTTGAAATACACAGAGTTCTATTTACATACCATTATTATTATATTCAGGAAATAACTTAGAGAGCTGTAGTGACCTCTTTGTTTTCAGATACTCAAGACAAATAAACATAATTAATGTGTGGGTAATAGCCTAATTTCTTCTGTCGTTTAACAATAATTCTATTGACCTAAATAATCACCAGAGATGTAAGAAGTTGGAAAGGTTACAATAAATTTTTAAGTTAAAAAAAATTTTTTAATTTTTTTTGGTAGTTCATTAGTAAAGACAACAATCTAACTCTTTCATGAATTGTAAATCTGGAAATTATAATTTGAAAAATATGTAATCATCAGCTGTTCAGTTATTTAATATGCATAGTGTTTTACTCTACAGAAGGATTCCACACAATTTCAAAGTAATTTGTATTACAGTATGACATTGCATCTTTCTATGGATATGGCTCTTTGACTTTGCATTGCTTAAGGTTATGCAGTGGCCCAAAGTTGTGTGAAGTTGCAGAGACAGTATTAGTTCTGTAACAGAAGAGACTGGCTGGGCGCCCTTTCAACA
>NW_007093471.1:0-647 GCF_000164805.1 Carlito syrichta
AGCATATCTGTTTTTCTCCGCTTGTCTGGGTCCTCTGGCTTGGGGTCTCGCGCTGACTGCCTCAGCCAGGGTGGACCCGGAGTTCCCGAGCTCCAAAGTTCCAAAGGGCAGGCTCTAAATGGCAAGAGTGGCACTGGGACTCTACAGAGGACTTCAGCCAGTAATGGAACCGGGGTCTCTGAGGGGCGAGTGCTCAAAGCCTCCCTGTGCCACTGGCGGTGCTGGGTGCCGGGCCAGGGGAGAGAGCTGGAGGGAGCACGGACCCAAAACTTCCCCGCACGCTGCAATACCTGGCCTTATGACATGAGGTAAAGTTTGTTGATAGGTGGGCAGGGCAATGGAAGTCTCTGCCTGGATAATGGCAAGGCGGTTTAAGCAGGTCTGTTTTTCTCTGCTTGTCTGGGTCCTCTGGTTTGGGGTCTCATGCTGAGTGCCTCAGCCAGGGTGGACCCGGAGTTCCAGAGCTCCAAAGTTCCGAAGGTCAGGCTCTAAACAGCGAGAGTGGCTCTGGGACTCTACAGAGGACTTCAGCCATACATGGAACCAGCGTCTCTGAATGGCGGATGCCCAGAGCCTCACTGTGTGACTGGCGGATTGATGCCTGGTACCCGGGCTGGAGACAATGCAGCCGGGGAGGGATCTGGAGG
>NW_007093472.1:0-1153 GCF_000164805.1 Carlito syrichta
TCTGTGAGCCTGGGTCCTTAATGGCAGGTCTAGAACAGTTTTCTTTATATATCTTGTGCTCAGAGAAACTAAGTTGTTTATTTTACACGTTTTTTCAAGTGCACTTTCATTAGACATGTTCTTATTATATGTTTATATTAAATCCTTTTATTTCAAAAAATAGTTTAAATTTCATTCTCTCTTTTGTCCCATCTTCAAACTATAAGAGGTTTATTCTTTTCTGAGGTGGAACCTGTCATCTTTTTTATTTACTTTATTATGCTTACTCATCACTAGCTAGACTTAAATCCTTGAAAAGCAATTAAAAAATAAAATAAAATAAAGCATTTCTTGCCAACCTCTGCATCCTCTATGAAAGATAGCAATGTGAATTTTATGTAATGGACATTTTTTACACTCTCCTGTGAGATTGAGTATGTGTCCAACCTTGGCTGATGTGTAATAACAGGAATAAGATTAACACAGAAATTATTGTGTCATCTGTTTTGTGGTGAAGTTGTGGTTTTCATTTGTATTCTTTGGAGAAATACAGTGTCTGTGGAGATGACTTGGGTTTGTTTCTGACATGGACAAGTTAAGAAAGTTATTTGATTTATAAAATGATACATGGAATTACAGCAGAGAGCATGGGGGTGTGTAATAGAGAGGCTGTGTTTCAACTTCCTGCAATCAGAGCAGCTTGTTGTCATGTTGTTGTTTTATTTTTTTTTTACATATTGGGCTACCATGTAATATCTTACTTGAATTTGAAGTTTGAATCGAGTCATGATTACACAATGTTTGGAAACCTTTCTGATAGAACACCCCACAGAGATGAATACAGATGAAGAAAAAAAAAGCAATTCTCTTGTCATAGTGTTGAGTGTGAGTTCTCAGTGGATTTAAGGGTCTAGAATACATTTGTATCATGTACTTTAAGAAAGTGAATGTTTTTGGTCTCCATGGCCAGCATCATTTTTATCACTGTTCAAATATCTGTATAATTTTCTTAGAATTTCAAGCTTTACAATAGGAATGAAACTTTAACCTTTGGAACTTGTGGCTTCTTTAGGTTGGGAGAACTTTAAAAATAGACTGTAGCCAACTGTATTTTGTTAATGGATTGAATAAAAAGCATATTTACATGTGTACTTGTTTGTATTTATTATCTATT
>NW_007093473.1:0-847 GCF_000164805.1 Carlito syrichta
CTCACTCTGTCACCCAGACTGGAGTGCAGTGGCCGCTCCCGGCCACCGCAGCCTAGACCTGCTGGGCTCCGGTGATCCTTCCACCTCAGCCTTCCAAGTAACTGGAACTACAGGCGCGTGCTACCATGCCCGGTTAATAATTTTTTGATTTATTGTAGAGATGAGGTCTCGCCAAGTTGCCCAGGCGGGTCTCGAACCTGCAGGCTCAGGCAATCCACTCACCTCAGCCTCCCAAAGGCAAGGGATTACAGGTTGAGCCACTGAGTCTGGCAATGTATATTTATTTTTAAGCATAAGAAAAATATTTTAACCTATACTGAGAAATATGAGAAAAGAAGAGTTTTTCCATACTAAAAGTTAAATATGATATTAAAGAAAGTCAGTCATGCAGATGATATTGTCTATAATTTCTTTAACAGAACTATGGAAGATTCGGACTAGATGTGGAAATATTTTTCTGAATTTTTTTTTGTATTTCCTCGGACTTTACCTCTTCTTGAAAATGGAGTTTTTATGAAATGAACTATCATGGATAATGGCTGAAAAAGTTATAAATGAATGATTATATTGTAACACATATGAATTGATGGTTTCATTATGAGTCTTTCAGAATAACTTCTTAAAATGTTCCACCACAGCAGTCTTATAAATTCTGTTTAATTACATCTGTAAATATCATGTGCAGTATAGCATCCAATAAAGAAAAATCAAATTGTCTTCAGGTTGTATGTGTCCTTTTTTCCATGAGTCAAAAGGATGTTTATTCCACAGCAATAAATTGTCACTTGTTAATAAAGTCTGAATTAAAGTGACTTATCTACTACAGAACGGTGACTTTTCAACTTTC
>NW_007093474.1:0-3027 GCF_000164805.1 Carlito syrichta
GAGATTGCTAGCAAGGCTATCCACTCCCCAAAGTTTTCAGACAATTGCTTACGAGGGGGGACAAAAAGAAAACCGGAATTATCTTTTTGAGGGTGAACCCCATGTAGCACAGGCTTCCCTCAGTAGTCTAGTGATCCAGGAACCCATTGGCATCAGAGTACCAGCTGCCATCATTTTGAGAAGCTGCATTCAGCTTCAGTGATTTTTTGTTGTTGAGATTCTTTCAACGAGTTTGCCCATTTCATAATGGGTGATTTGCAAGCGCAGCTGCCCACAGCGCACTGAGTGTTCTGCAGTTTTTGACCCAAAGTGACATGTCCCTCATGCCCCCCCTCCTCATTCACTTGGTCTCACCCTCAGCAACTTTATTGTTTCCCCAGATGAAAAAGTTCTTGAAGGGAAGTCTTTTACTTATGTGGAAGAGATGAAACAAAAAATGACAGAAACACTGAAAGGCATCGAAGAGTTCAAAAACTGTTTTGAGCAGTGGAAAAATGTCTCAATAGGTATATTGCATCAAACAGAGAGTACTCTGAAGGTGATTGAAGTTTAAACATGTAAGAATAAATACACAATTTTTATAAATAAATCCTGGGTTGTTTTTTGGTTTTGGCATCCTACCTCCTTTATATTCAAAGATAAAAACTAAATAATCTAATTACTAAAAAAATTAAGACCTTAGTTTTTTCTTATGATCTAGAACTTGGGTTTCAATATATTTTTACATTATATTTTAATATTTTTATTTTAGCCTGTAATAATGCCTACTATATCTTCTTAGTCACTCTTCTTTTATAAACAAAATTAAAAATAAGCTATTTTCAATTACATTTGTATCCATCTGTTTACTCATTTGTCTTCTCCATAAGCACAAGCTCGTCAAGAAGGACCCTGTTCTATTATTTGTATATCCCCATGAGCAAGTAAAATGGTAAACACAGAATTATGTTTGATGGACTATGGTTAAATAAAAAAATTAAAAGATCTTGTATAATTTAAGCATTGTATATTATTAGAAAGGCTAAAAAAATTAAAAGATCATGTATAATTTATGCATTGTATATTATTAGAAAGGCTAGCTATTTAGCTCACTACAGGAACAGAAAAAATTCAGTAGTTATTATATTTCAAAAATATATTCTGGAAGGGTGAGGCAGGAGTGCTTGAGCCCAGTAGGTGGAGACTGTTGTGGCCGTGAGTGTGCAACTGCCCTCCAGCCTGGGCAACAGAGTGAGACTCCAACATAATATATATATGGCTCAGCCTGTAATCCCACGCATTTGGGAGGCTGAGGTGAGTGGATTGCCTGAGCCTGCGGGTTTGAGACCCGCCTGGGCAACTTGGTGAGACCTCATCTCTACAATAAATCAAAAATTAGCTGGGCGTGGTAGCGCAAGCCTGTAGTTCCAGCTACTTGGAAGGCTGAGGCAGAAGGATCGGCAGAGCCCAGCAGGTCGAGGTTGCGGTGGCCGGGATCGGCCACTGCACTCCAGTCTGGGCGACAGAGTGAGACTCCAACTCAAGAAAAAAAAGATATAAATCTTTAAATTATGAAACAAAACACTATATGGGGGTGTCCCCCAAAATGTATACACATTGTAGGTATGGCATTTGCTCAAAAGGTGGCATTAATCAAATGAATGCTAGCGTCACCACACAACGGGCAGAAAATGGAGAAATCACAGTTGAGCAAACAGCATGCTACACGATGCTACCATAATTTAATTTAACATCAGAAAGTAATATATAGATAACGTCTCTCAAAATGTGTACACATTTTTTGGCACCCCCATATAATAAATTACAGACTTCAGGAAATACATTTTAAGGCACTTCTGGAAGTCTTATGGTGTATGAGTTTGGACATACAGTTTCTGCAGATAAGCTTGTTATTTTTCTCCCTAGTTACTATTTTTCTTCTATAATACTGAAAAAGCATTGCTTGTAAGGGATTTCTAAAATGAATCTTTTTCCCCCAATTATTTATTCACTAACTCATTTTTCATTATGACATGTCAGTTTCCTATATATAATCTCTAAAAGTTAAGATTTTAATCCTAAAATAGTAGGTCATATTCCTAAAAGAAAGGGATGTTATAAAATATCATCAGCTATTATCTGACATGCTTCTGTCTAAAATTCCAGGCTTACATTAACTGAACACATTTTTAAAATTTAAAATCAGAACACCTTCTAAAGAACAAAATGACTGTTCACTATTCACCTCATATATTTAATTATGCATAAAACCTTCTAAGTTAGCAAATCGTCAACGCACATCATCCTTTCTTGCACACAGTAGGAAACTCTTAATCAGGCTAAAAGTAAATTTGATATTGACTGAGTCCAAATTTTCTTATACTTAGTCACCAGAGGCACAATATAATCCATGTATTGGGTTCTTTAAGCCAATATGTCCTAAAATTTCTTAGAATTGACTTGTGCCTAGTAGACAAAAATATTAAATAAGGCTTAATCATTTTAAAATACTGTGTGCATAATACGGTTTTTAGGTGGTTAGAGGATTCATTGATTTTTGAACTTTCCTTCAAGGCACTCTAGAAATGGAGATAACTTACCAACAAAGTGATACACTTTGAAAAAAAAAATACAAGATTCCTAGAAACCCATGTATGTTTTTTTAGAATGTTGACATTCCCTTAACAAGCTTATACATTAGCCTTCTTGAAAAGTTACTTGTTTTGATTTTGGGAGTAATTATCATATATACCTGAGCATTTATATATAGCAGAAGGTAAAATATATGCCATTACTGTAGCTTGCAAATATCTATAGCTTTTACTCTAATGGTTTATGCTATCCCTCTCTGCTGTATTCCCAATGCCACTAGCCAAGACCAAATAGTGTTCCATTAACTCAGCTGATTAAGCTCTACTGTCTAATTTTTTTGCTATAGTATTTCATCACATAATCCATCCTTTGCTTGATTCATGAAAACTCAATTTGACACGTCGCCTCTTCCATGGCTCTGCATCACATAGAGAATAAATATGAAATTTTCCAATT
>NW_007093474.1:4729-5289 GCF_000164805.1 Carlito syrichta
TAACAGACTGGAGTAAAACATCTAAAGGTACTTTATGGTCAGACTAAACAGGATAAAATTACTCAAGTAAAAGTACTGATCTGGAAAAAAAGTGGTTTAAAGAAAGTATCATATAATGAATCCTATGGTACACAAGACCAACAATAGGGCATTTTCATCACAAAGGGTGAATTTCTGGGAATTTAACTTTAAGCTTGACCACTCAAAATTATTATTTCTTCTCAAAACTGGCATCCAGCATCATCTTCTTAGTAAAATCTGTTAATGTCAAGAGAGACATCACTCTTTCTTCCTTTGGTATTTACACTGTCCCTACAGACACTTCTGTCACAGCACAATCCACACTCAATCCCCTCATTCACCTATTTCACCCCCTTGAGGGCAGGCACAATATCTAATCCATCTTTGTTTTCCCACACATTTGTCATACAGCTACTATTAAAAGCCTGGTGCAGAGGCTCAACCTCTAATCCCAGCATTTTGGGATGCCGAGGTGAGAGGATTGCCTGAGCCTGGGGGTTCAAAACCAGACTGAACAACTTGGTGAGACCTTATCTCTA
>NW_007093475.1:0-1403 GCF_000164805.1 Carlito syrichta
GATTGTAGTAAGGTAGCAGGAAATAAGTCAATATGCAAAATCAAAAACGTTCTTATACACCAGCAATGGACAAGTAAAAATTGAAATTGAAAATGTAATATCACTGGCATTGACACCCAAAAAGTTGAAAACGTAGTACAGATAACAAAACATACACATGATCTCTTTGAGAAAATCTCTGCTGAAAGAAGTCAAAGAACAAGATGAAAAAAGAGATATTACATGTTCATGGATAGGAAGCCTTGATATTTTCCAGATGTCAATTTTTCTCAGTTTAATTTGTAGATTAATCCAAATCCAATTGAAATACCAGGCAATTTTTTGTGGCTAAAACAGGCTGATTCTAAAGATTCTCTAGAAAGACAAAACATCCAGAGTGCCCAACACAGTATTAAAGGAAAAGAACAAAGTTGGAAGACTAACATACTCAATTTCAAAACACACTATATGGCTACAGTAATCAAGACAGTGTGGTATTGGCAAAATAATAAATAAATATATCATTGGAGCAGAATAGAGAGTCCAGAAATAGACCCCATGAATATAGTCAACTAATTTTGACAAAGTAGCAAAGATAATACAGCACAAATAGTGCTGCATGTGAAGGCCTTTTCAGATGTCACACCAAAGCCATGGTCTATCAAAAGAAGAACAAAATTAATATGATACATTTTATTATACTTAAATTTTCCTTTCTGTGAAAGACACTGTCAAGAGAATGAAAACACAAGCCACAGATTTGGAGAAAATATTTATAAAAGACATCTTGATAAAAACATCTTACCCAAAAAACACAAATAACGATTCAAACTCAACAACATAAAAATAAGAAAAATGATTTAAAAATGGGCCAAAGACCTTAACAGTCATCTCATGAAACAAAATAGAAAAATGACAAATAAGTTTAAGACAAGTTGTTTAATGTCATATTTTATCAGGGAAATGAAAGTTAAAACAACTAGATATGACTCCACACTTAATATAATGACCAAAATAGAGAACACTGACAATATTGAGTGTTGGTAAGGATATAGAGCAACTTACCCTCTCATTTATTGCTGGCAGAAATGCAAAATGGCACAGCCTCTAGAAGACAGTTTGGCAACTTCTCATAAAACTAAAAGAACTCTCACCATATGCTCAAGCTACCATGCTTCTTGGTATTTACCCAAATGATTTGAAAAGCTGTGTTCATGCAAAACCCTGAATAAGGATAATTATAGACACATAATTCATAATCACCAACCTGGAAGCAACCAAGATGTCCTTCAGTAGGTGAACTGATAAGAAACCATGGTCCAACAAAGTAATGAAATATTATTACTCAGCACTAAAAAGGGGTGCGTTATCAAGCCACAAAGACAGAGGAAGTATGGATATGTAATACAAAGTAGAAGAAACTA
>NW_007093476.1:0-1627 GCF_000164805.1 Carlito syrichta
TAGTGCAGTATTAAAAAAGACTAGTGAGGGGACATTCTTGCCTTGCTCAAGATCTTAGTGGAATATCTTCCTTTAGTTTCTCATCAGTACATGTGATACTGACAGTAGTTTTTTGTAGATATTTTTTGTCAAGTTGAATAATTGACCCTCTATTCTCAGTTTACTCAATAATTTTATTTTTATTATGATTAGTTGTTGGTTTTTGTCAAATGCTTTTTCTGCATGTTGATATGTTTATGTGATCTATCTTCTTCAGTCTGTAGATATGGATTATATGAACTGATTTTCAAATGTTGATCCAGTCTTGCATCCTTGAGATAAATCCCACTTGGTCATCTTTTATAACCTTTTTATACATTGTTGGTTTGACTTACTAATATTTGGTTGAGGGTTTTTCAAACTATGTTTAAAAGAGCAAATTTTCTGTGTTTTTTGTCATGTTTTTATCTGGTTTTGATATTGGACAATGGTTGCTTCATAGAATAGTTTAGGAAGTAATTCTTCTGTTTCTACCATCTAAAAGAGATTATGGAAAAGTGGCATAATTTATTTCTCAAATGTTTGATGGAACTTACCAGTGAACCTATCTGAGACTAATGCTTTCTATTTTGCAAGGCTATTAATTATTAATTTAATTTAATCTACATACAGTCAGTCTTCTGAGGGTCCTTTGTCTGCAGATCCAACAAATCACAGATCATAATATCTGAAAAAGATATCAATAAAAATAAAAATGTAACAATAAATATAACAAATTAAAAATGATACAACTATTTACATACCATTTACACATATTAATTATTATACATAATCTGGAGATATTTAAATTATTTGGAAGGTCATGCATAGATTATAAACAAATAGTACACCATTTTATTTAAATGAGCATCCATGAAATTTGGTATTCATGGAAGTGTCCTTTAACTGGTCTCCCATGAATATTGAGGGACAACTGTTCACGTACACATTGTCTACTTCTTTTGTGTCTTGACAGATTGTCTCTTTCAAGGAATTGGTTCATTTCATCTAGGTTATCAAATGTGTGGACATAACATTGTTTGTAGCTTGCCCTCATTATACTTTTAAGGTATATGAAATTTGTAGTGATATGCCCTCTTTTATTTTTTAGTAGTAACAAATTGTGTTCTACTTGTTACTTACTTGGGTAAACACTTGTTGATTTTACTGATCTTCTCAAAGAAGTTTTTTGTTGTTGAATTATTTCTTTTTTTTTTCCCTGTTTTCAATTTCAATTATTTTGGCTCTAATTCTAATTATTCATTTTATTATTCCTACTTTGGATATAATATATAGTTTTTTGAGTTGGAGTTGCCCAGACTGGAGTGCAGTGGCCGCTCCTGGCCACCGCAGCCTTGACCTGCTGGGTTCTGGTGATCTTTCTACCTCAGCCTTCCGAGTAGCCGGAATTACAGGCATGCACTACCACACCTGCCTGATTTTTTTTTTTTTTTTGATTTATTGTAGAGATGAGGTCGCACTGCCCAGGCGGGTCTCGAACCCATGGGCTCAGGCAATCCACTTACCTCAGCCTCCTAAAGGCGCGGGATTACAGGGTGAGCCACCGAGCCCACCTTGTTTGTTTTCAATTTCCTAAGTGGGAAGTGCA
>NW_007093477.1:0-880 GCF_000164805.1 Carlito syrichta
ATCACAGAAAACAAATGAATCAAATCAACTAAAACTATTGTGATGAAAGAGAAAATAGCATTTGTAAAACAACATAAGTCAGGATATTGAGCCAGTAAGCACTGTCACAATTATTCTCATGTGCACCTTTGGGGTGACCTCAAGTCACAAGTTAGTGTTTTCTCAAACGCTAAGGATCCCTGATAATAGCCTAAAATCATAGTGCCAGTAGGACAGTGAGAAAACGTCAGAAACAGTACCAACACACTCTCACATCATGCTTTGTCACTCCTGAAAAATTATACTTATTTCTAAAATACAAAGACAAAAGACAAGACAACCAGTAAATTAGCAATCATGAATCATATTCTATTTTAGCAGCTACCAATACCATTCAGGTTTACTTTACAGAAGCCCTAAAAGTTTATTTAGTATGTAATGTATTATGCAAAAGGGTTCACAATGTGCAAAAGATTCACACGTCACTTAATTAATAAAATCCTACTTAATTTGTAATACAATATGACTTATCACATTTTAATTTACTTAAAAACTTCAGTAATCCTACTGTGGCATAAAAGGAGTTGTGATTGCTTTCTTCAAACAATGAAGTGAATTTGCCATTAAAAGAATTCCATCCCCAAAGGGCACCTTGAACTACCTAAAACAAAACAAGTAACAAAAACCAACCAACAAACTGCTGTTCATTTTCTGTGTCAATGTATCCAAACTTTGGGCAAATAAATCACTGATATTACCAAGCACAAAACTATTGAAATTGTTAGATTTATTTTCAGGAGCCACTGAGACTAAACAAAATTTGTAAGGAATAAAAAATAATACAAGAAACTCAGGAACAAATTAATTTACTGGATGATTATCTTAAAATCAGCATTCCCTC
>NW_007093478.1:0-964 GCF_000164805.1 Carlito syrichta
CCTTGCTAGCAATCTCAGAGTTTGAAGGCCCCAAAATCAGGAGCTCTAATGCCCAAGGGTGGAGAATTTATATATACCAGCTCAAGGAGGCAACAATTGATCCTTTCTATGCCTGTTCTACTCTGGGATTCAAGGAACTGGATAATGGCCAGCCAAACCGGTGACAGCCGGTCTTCTCTTCTCAGTATACTGACTCAAATGCTAATCTCTTCCAGAGACATCCTCACAGACACACCCGGGAATGGTTTTACCAGCTAGCTGAACATTCCTCCATCCAGTCAAGTTGACACATGAAATTCACCATCACAATTCACCCCTTGTCAACTTGGCACCTATACACATCTTCTTGAACTAAGAGGAGGGACCCCCAAATACCTGGAATTTATTTATAAAATGTGCATGTTTATTTTTGCATGTTTAAAATGCAGTCACTTTTAAAGTACTCTGTTTGATGCAATACGCCTATCAAGATACTATTTCCTGTGTTCTAACTTGTGAATTTTGATGACTTAGCGCTTCTACTGTTTTCTCTTTCACCTCATCATTAAAACATTTCCTTTTGAGGATTTTTTCATCTGGGGAAACAAAAAAAAGTCACTCGGAGCAAGATTGGGTGTATAGGGAGGGTGAGGCATGGGGGTCATGTCGTTTTTGGTTAAAAAAAAAATGCCAGGCTCGGTGGCTCAGTCTGTAATCCCAGCACTTTGGGAGGCTGAGGTGAGTGGATTGCCTGAGACCGCGGGTTCGAGACCTGCCTGGGCAACTTGGCGAGACCTCATCTCTACAATAAATTAAAAATTAGCCAGGCGTGGTAGCACGTGCCTGTAGTTCCAGCTACTTGGAAGACTGAGGCGGAAGGATCGCTGGAACCCAGCAGGTCGAGGTTGTGGTGGCCGGAATCAGCCAGTGCACTCCAGTCTGGGCGACGGAGTGAGACTCTACTCAAAAACAAACAAACAAAAAA
>NW_007093479.1:0-1471 GCF_000164805.1 Carlito syrichta
GCATACTGGGAAGTAGACTTCATGGAAGTGAAGCCTGGAAAATATGGTTACAAGTATTTACTGGTGTTTATAGATATTTTTCAGGTTGGACTGAGGCGTTTCCCACGAAACATGAAACGGCTCAAATAGCAGCCAAGAAGCTCCTAGAAGACATCATGCCAAGGTATGGATTCCCTATCTGGATAGGATCAGACAATGGACCAAGCTTTGTCTCCAAGGTAAAACAGGGAATAGTTCGGGTTCTTGGGGCAGACTGGAAATTACATTGTGCATATAGACCCCAAAGTTCAGGGCAGGTAGAGCATATGAATAGAACATTAAAAGAGACCCTAACCAAATTAGCCTTGGAGACTGGCGGTGACTGGGTGACTCTCCTCCCCTTCGCCCTCTATAGAGTGCATAACTCCCCTTATAAAATGGGCCTCATTTCTTTCGAAATCATGTTTGGTATTCCACTGCCTATTGTTCCGAGTTTGAAATCTGAAACCCTGACTGAATTCGATGACCAACAACTTCTTTTTTCTTTGTGGGCACTGCAAAGGGCACATGAACAGGTGTGGCCCATTCTAAAGGCTCTCTATGAGACCGGGCCACCCCCGAACCCGCACCGTTATAGACCAGGAGACTGGGTGTACATCCACCGCCACCAGCACCATACACTGGAACCACTCTAGAAGGGGCCCTATGTTGTTGTCTTAACCACACCCACCACACTCAAGGTAGACGGCATTGTCCCGTGGATCCACTACACCCACGTACAACCAGCTGAGCCATTTGCAGTACTGCAGAACTACATTCTGGAATGGAAAAGCAAACAGGACAAGGACAATCCTCTAAAGCTAAGACTATGTCATACTTCTTCTGCTTCTTCATGACAGGGTTAGGGTCCCTCCGAGCAAGCCCCAATCCCCACCAACCCGTGAACTTAACCTAGCAGGTTATAGACCTTTCCACCAATGATGTCATTTGGCAAGCTTCAAACATGACCCCCCCACACACATGGTTTCCAGTCATGACCGGGGATCTGACCCAATTCTACCACACTGCCGCTATGCAATGGAAATTAACCCAGGGAGGCACTAGCGGCAGGTACTGGTACTTTTACGTATGCCCGGGGCATGACAGAGATAAAAACTGTAACAATCCCACTCAGTATTATTGCCCCAACTGGTCGTGTGTCACCACAGGTTTCATAAATTGGAGCCCTGCCAAGCCCAACGACTTAATACAGGTGCAGAGGGCAGGTACCCCCAACTTCCATAAATGATGCAACCCTACCCGAGGTGAACAATGTAACCCCATAACAATAAGCTTCACCAAAGAAGCAGGAATGCTCGAGGATGGGAGATGGGAAAAGTGTGGGGACTCAGAATATACAGTGCCGGGGCAGGGGATCCCGGAGCTACTTTTATGATAAAATTATTAGTTCAGAGCCCCCATGTGGCTATAGGACCTAACCCAGTACTTGTCC
>NW_007093479.1:2688-4204 GCF_000164805.1 Carlito syrichta
GGGTTAACCACACTATTGTCTGCTTTAATAGGCCCCGCAATCATACTCTTGTTGTTGCTAAACTTCGGTCCATGTATTATAAACAAACTAATAACTTTTGTAAAAACCAGAATAAATGCTGTGCATGTTATGGTCCTCAAACAACAATATCAACAGGTATCCCTAGACAACTCAGCATGTTAAAGGAATCTAAGATTAGATTCACTCTACCCTCATGAGAAGGGGGAATGAGAGGACAACAATAGATTTAGGTAAAGAGCATGCTATTGAGAGACCCAAGAAACCAAGAAACTTATTTGCTGTAAAAGTAGCGTTTAGTTAACTATATTTCATATATCCCCACCTCATGTTTACTATATATTTTGTGTATTCCTACCTCATGTATTTTATGAAATCTTAGTACTTTCAATCCTACCTCAGACCCCGTAGAATTAGGCATATGTCGGGTTTTAAGCAGTGTTTGTATTTAGAACTCTTGGGTTAAGCATTGTCAGCCCCAAATTAGTAGACTAACCTCTGCTTTTACAACAGGATGTAAATGATAAAGCGATAAGCCCCTTTCAGACATTCCTACAAGGTGGCAGCAGACTCAGAGGCACCAGCTGCTCTCTATCACCGGTGATAATTTATTCCAGTGATAATTTACACACAGTGGCTATGTAAACCTGCAGGGAACAAAGACTTTTATAAAAGTAACCACCTTGCTATAATAAGCTTGTGATATTTTATAAATTCCCAGAATTAGTATATGATTTTCTACCCCACATTCACTATATGGGTTTGCAGCATTCATATTTAAAACTTTGTTAAGTTTGGCTTTTGTTGTCCCATAATGACCATGTTATGTTATGTAAAGCAAACAAGCTTTCCTAAGCATACCTTGGGATGGAAACTTAAAGGGCTAATGTAACCCTTTGCCTGCCAGCTCAGGTTACTTCATACGCAGGGACTGTATGGACCTAACTTATCTAACATTCCACTCGGCCGATTAAGTGGGTTTCTGTCAATCATGGGCAGCACCCACCAATACCAAGTGTTCCCGTACCCATTAGGAGAAATTACCCAATCATGTAGAATCAGGTTTGAAGTTCTTTCCCCTCCCTCTGTAATTGTGCATAAAAACTGCTTGCCATTATGAATCGGGGCTCTCATCCCTGAAGCTGCTGCTTCGGGCGTGAGCCCAGACTCGAGCCTGAATAAAGACCCTTGTGTGTTTGCATCGGAGCTGGCTCTTTGTGGTCTCTATCTCTCTCATTAGAGTCCCAGGTTCAACAGTATTATGATCAGACTCTTGAAAAATTATAGTGCTAGTGAGAAGCTCAGTAACACTTAAAATTGTCCTCACATTTAATATATTTCCAAGTACTAATACATTTTATTCCTCCATGAAAGTGTCACATCAGCCGGGCTTGGTGGCTCAGCCTGTAATCCTGCACCATTGGGAAGCTGAGGTGAGTGGATTGCCTGAGTCCATGGGTTCGAGACCCACCTCAGCAACTTGGCGAGGCCTCACCTC
>NW_007093480.1:0-1201 GCF_000164805.1 Carlito syrichta
CACCCTTGTCAGATAACCTTACCTTTCCAGCTTGTTTTCCACTGATTCCTCTGAACACTGGGCCCGCCAGGCCACTCGCTATGCTGTGAATGTGATCCATGCTTTTCCACCTCTGACTTCCTTCCCCACCTGGCAGTCATTTTATCCCTTCCTCAAGATACATCTCGTACAACCCCTCCAGCCTGGTCCTCCTACCTAGCTGAGTTTCCTTTTTTTCAAATAGAAAATATAGTTTATTTAAAAGTAAATTAGAGAGAGACGATTCACCTCCCCAAGGTGGGGGAAGTGGCCAAAGCCAGGAAGTGTGGCAACAGTCATAGCTCCAAGAGCACATGGCCACACCAGGGTCTAGCAAGGCAACAGCTGTTTCCTTTTATTTTAAGCCCTATGGTACAGTTCCTTCTATCTTTTATAAGATGATCTACATTCTAGCGATCATTTCCTAATAGAATTTGATATGGCTGACAATGCAAGTATGTCCTTTGAAACCTAAAACCAGGGTACGAGAGCGAGAATCAAGTCCAGTTACAGGGCCAAGGCACCACACATGGCTGCACCTCTCTTAGGGGCACGAGAGGCTTACATCATAGCATAGCCTGTGTGGCTGTGTCTTACCAGCACTTCCAAACACACTCTAAACTACAAGTCTGAGGACAGTGACTCTGTTGTTTATATTTGTGTCTACTGCAGAATATAGCATAGGACAATATGCATTAAATTGAGCAAATTATGCCCATTGCATCGTTATTTGGGAACAAACGTGTATATTATTAAATGTTTGAGAAAGTAGCTGAGCATCTTGTTTTGAGAATATTCCTTCTCATGGGGGCCAGGGGTGTTGCTACACTGTCTCCTCCAGCAGACACTAAACCATTCAACAGCATGAAATTCAGAAGTATCAAGTACTCTGTACCTAACTGGAGTACCTAATACATAGTTGTGTATGTAGATGTTCAATGAATGTTATTTATGTTGACAGAAAAATACAGACACAGTGATCTACATGGGTCACCCTCAGGACTCCAAGTTTCTGATGGCTTTAACCTCTTAGGAAGGACTGGTAATGTTATAAAGGGCACTGAAAGGCAAGTCATAAAAACTAAACTCTAATCACCTTTGGCCAATGCACGCCAACCCTTGTCACTATCTTCTCTTTTCCAGACTGGTGTTTAGAATAAGGAGTTAGCAGCACAAAACATGA
>NW_007093481.1:0-1021 GCF_000164805.1 Carlito syrichta
CCCATTTTCCATGATCTTGAATTGTATTGTTAGCGGACAGAGCTGAGCATCTCCTGAGCTGTCTGAGTGGTGGCTAGGGATCCCTTTCTGCTGTTGCCCCACCAGCTCCACTCCACTGCCTCGCTGTTTCCTCCAGCCCAATGGTGACACCATCCGTGCCCCCCCACCTCTGCAAAGTATGTTCTGGACACAGGGTCACTGGGTCATTGGACCCGAGAGGAACACGAAGCAACCCCTGGAATTCGCCACGTCGTCATCAGAAGTATCAATGAGATGCAAAAATAAAAGACAACATGAAGAACGATCACACCTGGGTGGACGCTGCCTTTCTGGTAGGTACCTCTCCCAACCCTTCAACCACACTGTCTGCAGGATCCACTGCTCTCCTGGCAGCAGCCTATGGCGCCAGAGATGACAACTTCCTTTCCCAGCCACCACTTGCTCTCCATGCTCTTGCTCTTTCTAATTCTGTGGGAGTGTGTTCGTCCCTGACCCGTGTGTGTGTGTGTGTGTGTGTGTGTGTGTCAGTGTGTCAGTGTGTCAGTGTGTGTGTGTGTGCCCGCGCATGCACGGATGCGTGTAGCGACACTCTCCGTGAGCCCAAACCAGGAATCCCCTGGAAACTTCTCCCAGGACTGTGCTCAATGGGCTTGGCAGTGAGTCTCCAGTGTGAACCTCTTGGGGCCTCTTCCCTCCAGTCTCTGCTGCTCAGGAAACCTGGGTGTAGCAATTACCGTGCACTTCCCACTCCTCCACTCCTCGAATTTTTAAATAGCTCTGTGTACTGTCTTTGTGTATGTTTGGCACTTCTGAGTCAAACATTCTATGTGAGTTTGCATGGCGTGTCCAACAGGGATTTGGGATGAGGGTCGTATTCATGTGGGACTAGGTGTCTGCCTGTCTGTTTGTCTCGTCTTGTGCATGATGGGTGCACACTAATATATGCCTGTTTTGGTGTGGATCTTATGCTGTTGTCTGCAGGCATTGTTCTCGGCTCAATGTTGGTGTGTACATTCTTCAT
>NW_007093482.1:0-900 GCF_000164805.1 Carlito syrichta
ACTCTCCATGAACTGTCTCTGGGAGAGGACTCTTAGTTGTAGACAATGTGTTAGAAATAAGTAGTAAGTGTGAAGTAAAAGTCAGATTGAAGTTATCACTGAGTTTTTGCTGGAGTGAATTACTGCTTGCTCAGTCATTAATACAGAATTGTGTGGGGGTGTTCAAGTGCTCTTAAATGCATTATTCAGGTTACTTGTAGGGGCAATCAAGTATTATTATAGCTTTTCAGTATATATTTTAAACAAATGAACAATGAATTGTTTTATAATATTTTAACATAGTTATTCATCAACTTGCTATATCTGCCTGCAGAGGTTTATTTAATAAATAACATCATCCTGATGGAATTTAAAGTGAGTTATCTGTATTCAATCAGCATATATTACTATTATTTTTTAATATATATTTTTTATTTTAAAGTTGTGGGATACAGTTAAGGATTAGGTGTACAAATATTCATTATGCCAGTACCCTTGTGGATGAGGTGTGCCCCTCTTTCCCTAGACAGATATTGACTACCATTAATCTCATCTCTCTTTCCTTCCTTGTCCCCCCCATAGTTTCCCACCACTATCAATCCTTTTCTTATAGTATTATGGTAGTTGTTCAAGGTCCACTTATGAGTGAGAACATGTGATGCACAGATCTTTGTTTCTGTGAGAGATCACTCAGTATTAGAAACTCTAATTCCATTCAGGTTGCTGCAAATTTCATGATTTTGTTCTTTTTTATGGCTTCATAATAGTCTATTGTGTATATGTACCACATTTTTTTTAATCCAGTCCTCTTTTGATGGACAGCATGGTTGGTTCCATGATCTTGCTATTTGTGAACAATGCTGTGATACATTGTGCAGGTATCTTTTTTATAGAGTGATTTGAGTTCTTTCAGGGTATATT
>NW_007093483.1:0-829 GCF_000164805.1 Carlito syrichta
TAAACAAGCACCACCAAGGCAGTCAGCTCTTTTCCGTCAATGCGTTTGGCAGAGCCATTGTGTATCCTCCCACACAAAAATTTGAAAGGGAGAAACATTTCAGAATGCACCCAGGGAATTCACCAAGTAATGCCTTCTTGCTCCACTGTGGGGTTCCCATCGCCCCCTGGGTGGCAGCGTAGAGCTGCACATGGGCAAAGCGTGTCCCATGAGAGAACTCTTAGTTCAAACAGAGGCGCTCTGCACAGCCGAAGTCCAAATGAGAAGAAAACCGCGAGACTCAGACTCATGTGTTGCAGCATGCACCAAGTGAGAATAACATAGATAGCCCCTAAAGAGCGCTGCACATTTTGAAAAGCTCCTTCCCCGGGAAGATGCACATGCACAACAAGCCTCACAGAGGCCGTCTACGCTTATTCAGCAAGGCCAACGCGAGAGTGACTGCATTTCCTAGCCTAGAGAAACGCCAAGTAGTAAAACGTTTCAGGGCTCAAACAGAAGGGAAGCACTGCTTTTCTACAAGTGAGTGTGTAGCACTCATTTCACTCAGTCTGACACCATTGACATGCTCATTCCTACATGTGAAGTATCGACATAACATGCTCGGCTATGCTCATTCAAGCCGTACCTTGAGAATCGTGTATTACACCGTACAGCACACAAGAATCAAACTACTGGAAAATACATCACAATGCAGTCAACATTTGACACAGCATTCCCCAAGCTGCTGCACACTCACAGCCAGCAAGCCAAGCCTGTCAGCTCTTCCTCGTAAATGCCAACGGAAGAGCAATGGCTTTGGATAGGAGACGGACAGGTCAAATCAAAA
>NW_007093484.1:0-798 GCF_000164805.1 Carlito syrichta
CTGATTAAAGGAATAAGTTTATATCTTATTGATTGCTTTATATGTTGCTTGTTAACTGGGGACTTTGGGAGAGGTCCCTTAATTTATTTGAAACATATTAAATGATAGTTTATAATCAGTTTTCACTCATGGGATATGGCTCCAAGGTCAACCAATTCCATCCCAAGTGGTATACCTTTATAGACAAGATAAAAAGCTGACTGAGTTTGGTATGCTTGTGTCTTCATCTCTTTTTTTTTCCACATATTGATTTTTTTAGATCACAGAATCCTACTTCTGGGTTTACAGAAGCATATCTATACATAACAAATTCTGTACTATACTTTGTTAATTTGGTAAATGTATGCATCATGATACATATTTAGGTAGAATAAAGGTAAAGATAAATTTAGCTATAATGGCTTTTATTAATAACATTTATGATTGAAGCTCAGCTAGTCTAACTATGGTCTCAAAAGGCAAAGGAGTAATTTGCTTTAAAAGCATAGCCAAAACAAGTAATGAACAAGAGCATCCTAAATTTACTAAATAACCTTATTACTGCAAGATTAACCACTTTAAAAATAAGAAAGAAGAAAATAATTTTTTCATATATCTTAAAAGCTTAATAAACATTAGTGGGTACTAATCAAAATGTACAGGAACTGAATTTTTGAAAATATTTTGAGGGTTAAAATTTTGATCTGAAAAATACAGATTATTTCTAGCAAAACAACTGGAAAAAATCAGAAGTGGTTTCTCCTGATATCAAGTTTAGCAGCAATATTTTTGACATATCATCTGGGGTTAGTTAAAATA
>NW_007093485.1:0-761 GCF_000164805.1 Carlito syrichta
ATGTCAAAACAAAAACCACATGATCATATCATTAGATGCAGAAAAAGCCTTTGATAAAATCCAGCACCCTTCTTGATAAAAACCCTTGAACATCTAGGCATACGGGGAACATACCTCAAAATAGTAAAAGTCATCTACGAGAAACCCACAGCCAGCATACTCCTAAATGGACAAAAATTGGAACCAGTTCCCCTGAAAACTGGAACTAGACAAGGATGCCCACTCTCTCCCCTCCTGTTCAACATAGTATTGGAAGTCCTGGCTAGAGCAATCAGAGAAGAGAAGGCAATCAGAGGTATTCAAATAGGAAAAGAGGAAGTCGAGTTATCTCCCTATGCAGATGATATGATTGTGTACCTCGAAAACCCAAGAGAATCTGTCAAAGGCCTCCTTACATTGATAAAGGCCTTTGGCAAAGTCTCAGGATACAAAATAAATGTACAAAAGACAATTGCATTTTTCTACACCAATAATAAACAGAAACCCAAATAAAAAACACAATTCCATTCACAATAGCCACAAAAAAAAAATGAAATACCTTGGCATCTTCCTAACCAGAGACGTGAAAGACCTTTACAATGAAAATTACAAAACACTGCTCAAAGAAATCAAAGCTGACATGAACAAGTGGAAAAATATTCCATGCTCATGGGTTGGAAGCATCAACATTGTGAAGATGTCCATCTTACCTAAGGCAATCTACAAATTCAATGCAATACCCATTAAATTACCAACAACATTCTTCTCAGACCTAGAAAAAA
>NW_007093486.1:0-1105 GCF_000164805.1 Carlito syrichta
AATTCTGGTCCATTTGACTTCTAAATTGATCCTCTACTCAGTTTTCCATAGCAAATTAGCACCTCCGGAGAAACAGCTTTGGGTTAATTGCTGCCAATCTGTGAGAGTCATCCATCGAGAGGCAAAATGATTTAAAATAGTAACTATATAAGGTGCAAGAGGACCATACTTTGAGCTTGCCTCCCATAACTATCTTACCAATTTATACGGCAATGTTTCCCAGTGAACTTGATCCACTCCATCAGCATCGGGATAAAATTGGGAAGGAAGCTGTGAAACTAAAATCTCCTTCTTTTTCTGCTTCAACTTGTACTGCCTGCATAACGAGGAAAGACAGGAGCCATATGGTCATTACCAGCATTATTAGGCAAATTTTTTGACTTTAGGACTTCAGCATTGAAAGGAGCAGCCTGTGGGAGGGAAGGCGCAGTGTTGGCCAAAAGAGCACTGATATGAAATCTATCAGCTCCTGCCTCGGGTTCAACTTCATCCTGTGTAGATAATTTACATTGTGATTATAACCGGGGGAGCCAAGTCTGCAGCGAAGATAAAAGTTTCTACATCATCGTCATCATTAGCAGCCTTTTTGGAAGTAAAATTATCATAATCATGCTGTGGATATAAAGCATGTTTAATTAACATTATTACTGCACAAAATGTAGAAAACGAGCTAGATTAGAAGAAGCTTTAGCTCCATGTTTAGACGGAAGTATTCATTAAAATAGTGATGAATATTTTACATTCCTAGATTCACTCTGGCCCATGATTAGATCACGGCTCTGGCTTCACAAAAACTTACTTACCCATCCTCACTCTGCCTGTCTCAACAGAGGGGTCTGCAGCACCCTGGGTAAGATCTTAGCCACCCTGAAACATGAAAAAGACTTACCTATCCAAGGGCCCCACGTTGGGCACAATTAATGGGGGACCAGCCCCTGCAGAGATTTAGAGGGTCCCTGGAAGGTGGGGCAGTATTGGCGATTATTCTGGAGACATAAAGAGAAAGATAGAGAAAGAGGGAGAAAGAAAGAGACTGGACTCTATCTAGTGCAGAAGCCACTTCTGTAGTAGGTATACATATTAAAAGAGAGAAAGATGGAGAGAT
>NW_007093487.1:0-918 GCF_000164805.1 Carlito syrichta
AGTCAGACTCCAACTCAAAAAAAAAAAATGTTTTCCAGAATTCTCTAGTGAAACTATCTGGGTCTGGAAATTTCTTTTTCTTACAAAACTGAAAATTTGCAAATTATAAACTCAATTTCTTTCATAGTTGTAGCAAATTATTCAAATTACCTGGGTAATATTAGGCCAGTTGTGGTAGTTTGTATTTCTTGGCTTGTTGATTTGTTTCATTTACTTGTCAAATTTGTATGTGCAATTTGTGTCTTCTCCTTTTTTCTTGTTGATCTCGTTAGAGTTTTTGTCAATTTATTGACTTTAATGAAGTACCAACTAGTTTAATTGGTTTTCTCTATTGTTTTTCTGTTTTTAATTTCATTCTTTCCTTGCTTTTATTTTCACTGTTTTCTTCCTACTGCTTGCTTTGGGTTTATTACATTCTCCTTTCTCTAGCTTCTTAAGGTGCGACCTTAGAATCTGAGTTGAGAATCTTCTTTTTGAATGTATGCATTGAGTGCTGTGCATTTCCAAGAGCACTTGAACAGAAGGTGTAATCTGCTGCAGTTGGGTGGAATGTTTCTACAAACATTAGATACTATTGATTGATGATGCTATTGAGTTCTTTTGTGTCCTGGCTGGTTTTCTTGATTGGTTGTTCTATTAATTGTCAAGAGAAGTTTGTTGAAGTACCCAGTTATACATGTGAATTTCTCTCTTCTTTCTTTAGTTCTTTCTGGTTTTTTTGTATATATTTTTCCTCTTTGTTATTTGGTGCATACACATTTAAGATTGCTATGTCAATCAGCCTGGTGTGGTAGCGCATGCCTGTAATTCCAGCTACTTGGAAGGCTGAGGCGGAAGGATTGCCGGAGCCCAGCTGTTCGAGGCTGCAGTGACCAGGAGCAGCCACTGCACTCCAGTCTGGGTGACAGAGTGAGACTG
>NW_007093488.1:0-1054 GCF_000164805.1 Carlito syrichta
AAACAGACGCAGGCACAAGTTAACATTGAAAGATCGCCAGGTGAAGATGCCCCTCTACCATGGTTTAGCTTGCAAATATGCTTTATGCCACTGTAAGATCAATTTCTACCTTTATTTCTGTATATATTTTTCAACTGTTTAAAGTGTACATAAATAGGGGTAATTTCTGTTATTTGAAAATAGCCCCTCGGGTACTATTAATTTGGGTTCCAGTTATTTATACAGTAATCCATAATATTCTGAAATGTGCCTGGATATTATCTAAAAAGCAGATTCGCTAAGTATGAGATGTCCTTATTGTCTGTAAGTGAATATTTTGCTGAAAAAAGTCCCCAGAGCCCAGCACCATGGCCATTTCCAGAACCTTTTTTGGCAAGTGAATGCTTTCTAAGTAATGGGTACTAAGTGATATTTATTCATCATTATTTTCCAAGTCCTACTTATCAGCCCCTTCAGCAGTGTCACTCCAAAAAAAATGAATAGGAATAAAAATGATTAAGTTAGTTTTTCAGAATTTAATATAAAAATTCCTATCACTGACGCATGGATTTCGAAATGTTTCAAAATGAGAATTAGATTTTAATATCTACGATGTCCAAAAATTAATAATACATCTTGAAGAACCATGATTTTTCAAAGGAAAAAAAGGGGAATTTGCTCTGTATAACACCTTCTATACGTTTGAAGATCAGAAATGCTATGATTCCTAACTTCTATGTATGGATAGTGAAACTAGTTTACCTAAGGTCAGAGAGAAATGTCTTTGTATTTGTGCACATAGGGAAAATACACTGCCCACTGTCCACGTGCTACCATAATTTCCAACTTTTTTGTAGTTCTATTTGTCGACACTGGTCTAACTGTAAGTCAGGTCTATCAGTCCCCAAACTTCCGGAATTTTCTCAGACACACAAGTGTAGGTACTCTGTTCCTGTTGTCTTCTCCTTCATGTCTGTGAAAGCAAGTTGTTTCTCCAGTAACTCACACTCTAGACTGGCGAGAGAACTTCCTCACTCCTGTTGTCTGTGTGGATCCCTTCCTGAGACAGTGGAGG
>NW_007093488.1:2755-3821 GCF_000164805.1 Carlito syrichta
AATCTGGAGGAGGATACAGAAGGTGGCATCTGTAATTGCCAGAAATGTGGAGGCAAAGGAAGAGCACTTTATCATAGGTTCTGGATATCCTTGGGCTGAAATTAATGAACCAAAATCATTTGTTAAGGATAAAAACACAGTCTGCCCTTGGATTAAAAATAGAAAAACCTTGTTGGTATAGGAAGGGAAAAGGTGTAGTTTGTCAGCAACAAGTTTGGAAAAGAATTAGGGAGTCCAGTTTGCTTACTGTACAGGACATTCTGCGTTTAAGAAGCCAAAACTCAGCACGCACCTTGGCTTTGATCTTGTCCTCCACTCAAGTCTCAGAGCATCCTGCAAGAGCTCAGGTCTCATGTGGTCCATCCCACAGAACAGGGAACGTTCAGTGGTTGACCACCCCTTGGCCTATGATGGACTCTGGTTGAACATACTGGTTTTAGTTGAACTAATTTGTTATTACCATTTTATCTTTTGAATATTATATTTCCATTTGTTGGATATTTTAAGATTGTTTTATTGGCTATTTTAGTTTTGCTTTCTTTGACTCTGTTTTTGAAATAACAAGAATGAAAATAACGGTAAGGACCATCTATACACGAAGTGCTCATTTTGGGAGCTTCATTCCACTGCTAGTTAGTCTTGCAGCCTCCCACAGGAAATACCCTCATCTCTTCCAAAATCAGCAGATTGCAGTTAATACTCAACTCAGTCTATGGCACAAGACATGCCATGACAATTCACTGTCAAAGATTTCCTTCTCTCTTTTTGCATGAAACAACTATTCCATGTTGTGAAAATAAGAAAGTAGTGGCAAGAAGGTACTTGAGAGATGTTAAATATTGCATTGGTTCTGGGCCTAATAGAGAGAGAGAGAGGGAGAGAGAGGGAGAAAGAGAGAGAGAGAGAGAGAGAGGTGAAAATGACTACTGAATTCAAAAGCCCCCACTACTACCAGTGGCTTCAGCATAATAATAAGCCTGCTTCTTGTGACAACATGAATATAGAAGCAAATTAAGTTTTCTATTGTTTAAATTATATGATTCTTTAGGAAAAAATATGACCGGAG
>NW_007093489.1:0-682 GCF_000164805.1 Carlito syrichta
AGAAAAGAAAAGAAAAGAAAAGGAAAGGAAAGAAAAGAAAAGAAATACAAGTTTACATGAACAAAGTTAAGAGATAGCTATAGTGCTGGAGGGTCAGTGTTGGAATTCTGGCACAACTACTTATTTGTTCTGTGACTTTAGCAGACTTGACTGCTCTGTGCCTCAGTTTCCTCATCTGTAAAATGAGGATCACAATAGTGCCTACTTCATTTTGAATCAGCGGTCTCATTCTTTCACCCAGACTGGGGTGCAGTGGCATGATTACAACTCACTACAGCCTCAACCTCCTAGGCTCACGTGACCCTCCTGTCTCAGTCTTTTGGGTAGCTGGGGGGCTAAAGGCATGTACCACCACACTCAGGTAATTTTTTTTATTTTTTGTAGAGATGAGGTGTTGCTATGCTGCCCAGGCTTGTTTCAAATGCCTAGGCTCAAGCGATCCTCCTGTCCTGGCCTCCCAATGTGCTGAGATTACAGACATGAGCCACTGCACCCAGTCCATATAAATAAATAATTAAATATATATATTTATGAGAAAGGGACTACTTTGAGATCATGTGTCCCTAATGTCTCAAAACTTTGTGGGCATCTAATCCACAGTTTTCTCATGGCTAGTCTGAACCATTGACTGCTACATATTGATACTATTGATATTTGCTTAAATTTAAATGTAGTTGCTAAC
>NW_007093490.1:0-807 GCF_000164805.1 Carlito syrichta
CGACAGTGGAGGTGGATGGGACTGCAGTCCTCCCCCTTCCACATTCTTATGGTCAGGGAGATCCCCTCCAGTGGGGAGAAGCAGGATTCTCTCTTCCCAAGGTATGTACTCTTGGGGGGTGACCCAGCCATGCCAATCCTGGAATGGAATTCTCCTATTGTGACTGACATCCAGAATCCACTTGGGTTTGTCTCTCTCAGTTGTGACCCAGCTGTATGGGTCTAATGTTCAGAGAATTGCTAGGGAGGAGAGGGTTCGGGACAGCCCCGGACTCATCACTGATCTCTCTGGAGTTTATCCTTGTCTTTTTCTGGCCACACCCTTTGTCCCATGGCTTGATCAGGATAGGGGGTGGGGTACCTGAAACTCAACACTCATCAGGTCCCTCTGAAGTTTGTACTTTCAGGATATTCCCTCTGGGTCACAATCAACCCCTGAGTAGTTGATCTGCCAGTCACAGAGATCGGGTCTGTTGCTCCATGGTGAGCAAGTCAGAGCACTTTCTTGCCCTGCCTTTAAGATGGTGGTGTAGTGCCTCTCTTGTCCTCTCCAGTAGGACTCTGCCTTTAAGCTCCCTCTGCAACCTCTGCTGCCAGGTACTAAAATGATGAGGCAGAGCCTGGGGTTGGTAGTCTCTCCCCACCACTTCTTCACAGGAAAACTTTTGTCCATTTAAAAAACGGCTCTCAGTTTCTGTGACCTGGGAAGAGCCAGGGACCAAGCAGAGAAGGTGCAGCACCAGCTTTTGCACCAGTGGGGCCCTGGCACGAGCCCCCACTTATTCAGTCTCTCCCAGTCTTTCTTCCC
>NW_007093491.1:0-809 GCF_000164805.1 Carlito syrichta
ATGCTGTTTCTACGCCAACAAGTCTGGCATCGTCCGAGACAAAAACAAGAAATTACAAGAAGACCTCATCAAGCGAAGAAAAGAATTGTTCGAGAACCCGCTTTGGACCGGACTTAATGAACTCCTCCCTTACCTCCTCCCTGTCTTGGGCCCCCTCTTTTGCCTCCTTTTGCTCATAACCTTCGGTCCCTGGGTGTTTCGCCATTTTACTAATCTTATCAAAAGACAAATTGATGCTGTCCTCTCTAAACCTATCCAAATCCATTACCAACGGCTGGCATTGGCAGAACGCACGGAAAAGGACTACTACGGCTCCCTCCCTACGGGGACGACATGATAACCAGAGGCATGTCTACCCTCTCCCTTTAAGGGGAACAGGGTATGAGCACCGGGATGAGTGTAGAACAATGTATTGCAAGGGAAGGTCTCAAAAACTTCGACCTCCTCTGGGTATCCCTGTGAGCACGCCTGGCTTGCGTAGAGGTTGGTATCTAATTTTCTAATTTTCTCAAAAATCAATTCTGGCTCTGCCTCTCCTCCCCAAAAGATACCAAGAGCCAATGGTGGTGGACTCGGAGAATCCACGGGAGGAGCCGGGCCCCTACTCCCTCACCCGGTTAATGCTCACCATCCCTTCTGTCTTTGAACAGAAAGGGAGGAGATGTTGGGAGCCATTTTAAAAATAGCAATCATCTCATATAAGCCTTCTTCTTTGTCCTCCGAAAAGCCCACGCGCGCTAAACCACAACACCCCTCCCACCTCCTCTCCTCATACCACCCACTACTCTTCCTCCTATCATAAGGCCGCC
>NW_007093492.1:0-1132 GCF_000164805.1 Carlito syrichta
CCTGATCCAGCTGTGGGACAAAGCGTGTGGCCAGAAGGGAGGATAAAGAACTCCAAAGAGATCAGTGGTGAGTCTGGGGCTGACACAAACCCCTCTTTCCCAGCAATGCTCTGAATGTCAGACCCACACAGTTGGGCCACCACTGGGAGGAACAAACACAGGTGGAGCCTGGACGTCAGTCACGATAGGATAACTCCATTCCAGGATAGGCCTGGCTGTGGCACCGCAGTAAGAGTACATACCTGGGGAAGAGACAGTCCTGTACCTTCTCACTAGAGATCTCCCCGATCGTAGGAGAGTGGGAAGGGAGGCCTGCAGCCCCACCCATCTCCACTGCATCATTCCCTGAGAAGAGAGTGAAAGAGGTGGCTCTGCAGGAAAGACCTGATTAGAGGAAAAATTACAGAGCCTGCCACAAGAGGGCATGTTTTTCTTTGTGTTTGTTGTTTGGCTTTTGCTTTTGTTTTTTAAATTTTCAATTACTTTTTGATAAAAAATAATTTTAACTGTTTTCTTGTTAGTTCATCTTTTAAAAAATATTTTTCCTTTCATGAATGTGTTAGTGAGGGTTTGATCTGCAACTCCCCCCTAAATTTTTATTTTCCTTTTCTTTTTCTGTTTCTTCTTTTATTTGTCATTTTCTGTTTATGTGTATGTGAAAGATTGAGTGTTTATCTTTTGATTTTGTTGTGGTTGCTGGTTTTTGTTCTTTCGTTCTTCTTGGATCTTTTTTATATTCATTTTTTATAGTTTAAGGGGTATGTCAATAGATGTGTGAGGGTTCGACCTGAAACCCCTCCTTTTTTTTTCTTCGCTCTTTCTGTTCTTTATTGCTATTCACATTGTGCTAGGCATGTATGTGTGTGTTTAGTTTTCTTGTGGGGGTCTTTTTGTTGTTGATTGTTTTGTTTAGCTTTGTTGTTATTCCAGTTAGTTTTGGAGTGTGTGTGTATGGTGTTTATTGCTTCTATTCATTTCCTCTTTGCATCATCCTATAGAGTGATAGTGAGGAGTGGGTCTCAGGGAAAAGAAAAAGCTATTCAGTAAATCATCTTGGGAAAACTGGCTGACCACATGCAGAAGATTGAAACAGGACCCCTACCTATTACCATACACAAAATTAACTCTAATG
>NW_007093493.1:0-1449 GCF_000164805.1 Carlito syrichta
CCTTCCTACCGATGCATACTACCATGCCCAACTAATTTTTTTTTATTGTAGAGATGAAGTGTTGCCACGTTGCCTAGGTGGGTCTCGAAACCACGGGCTCAGGCAATGCACTCTCCTGAGCCTCTCAAAGTACTGGGATTACAGGCTGAGCCACTGAGCCCAGTCAAATCATACTATTTTAAAAACTCATGAGAACAATGAAAATTAAGTTTGTTTATACCATGAAACATTTAACAAATGAGACAGCATTAAAGGATGATCTTTCAATGGCATATCTAAAATCCTACTACAATAACTCAAAAATAGCATACCATTTATATTATATTACTAAAAAGTGCATTGACTAAATTAACCTTAAAATATCTCATATCTAGGTATAAAATTTTTTGAAATAATATATTAACTATTTAGTACTTTCCCCTTCATGCATCCTTTAAAGAACAATAGCATCCACTGAAAAGTAATGAGGATAATGACAATTATGTTATGATCATAACCTTTATATTGAATAGTGCAGTTTACATATTTTAACTCACTTGAGCCTTCTAGTGGTCCAGTGAGATAAGAAAGAATAAATATTCTCCCCATTCTACAGTTGAGGTAATGAGGTGGAGTCATTAAGACATTGTCTTACCCAAGATCACATAGTAAGAGATGAAGTGGGGATTTGAACCCTAGCAGTTTGGCATAAGAGCCCATGTTCTTAGGTGGAATGAGAATACTTGATATGGCCCCAATTTGATTACTGCCAGGACAACTAATAAAAGAAAGATTAAGTATTGACTACTCTGAAGTCAATAAAGACTTCCATCACTTTTTAAGTTACTAATCTGAAATAAAAATTATCATATTACTAATACTATCAGCTTGATTTTGGGCAAACTCTAACTCATAACTCTTAAAACTGACTCAAAAACTCCTAAACACATTTCTTAAACTCTCTGAACCACAGATACCTTATCTGCAAATATTACTCTTTCTAAAAAGTTTTGTGAAAAATATTTTTAAAAAACGGTACACAATGAAGCTAGCACACTGCTTGCCACACAGTAACGAGTCAATTATATTTCCTTTTGCTACAACTTTTGTTTTTTTAGGTACCAATGATGCTCTGCTTCTTGGGAATTTGTCCTACTCTGGCTATAATGGTGAGATATAAAGACATATCTTTTGTGTGGCAGAGACAGGCTAAAAACAGTTAAAATTATTCCTTTCAAAGATCAACCTGAAAAAGCTTTTGATAAAACACAGCATCCCTTCTTGATAAAACCCTTCAAACATCTAAGTATAGAAGGAACATACCTCAAAACAGTAAGTGCCATCTACAACAGACCAACAGCTAGCATATTGCTAAATGGTCAGAAACTGGACCATTTCCCCTGAAAACTGGAACAAGACAAGGCTGCCCACTGTCAACCCTCTTGTTCAATATTGTGTGGAAGTCCTAGC
>NW_007093493.1:3004-3774 GCF_000164805.1 Carlito syrichta
TGGGCGACAGAGTGAGACTCCAACTCAAAAGAAAAAGAAAAAAAAAGAAAAGAAATGCTTCTACACTGCTGGTGGGAAAACAAACTGGTGCAGCCCCTTTAGAAGACAGTGTGGTGATTCTGAAAGAACTAGAAATTGATCTTCCATATGACCCAACAATTCCCCTATTGTGAATATATTGGAAGAACTCAAGTCATTCTACTAAAAAGATAGCTGCATATGTATGTTTGTTGCAGTTCTTTTCACAATAGCAAAAGCATGGAAACAACCGTGCTGCCCATAGAAGCTGAACTGGATTTTTAAAAATGGGGTACATATACATAATGGAATATTATGTAACCATAAAGAAAGACAAATATATGGACTTTGCAACAACTTGGATAATTTGGAGTCAATCATACTCAGTAATTTTCACAGAAACAAATAACAGTGTTCCATATATTCTCACTCATAAGCGGATCTTGAACAATTATAAAGTTATAAGAAAGCAATTGATAGTAGTGGGAAACTGTCAGGGGGGGTGGGATTGGCAGTTGAGGGAAACTGCTAGGAGAGGTAGGGGCATACCTCATCAACAAGAGTGTCTGCATGATCAATGTTTGTATACCTAAACCTGAAATGTACCTCACATATTTAAAGTAAAAATTAAAATAAAAAAAGAACAATCTGCAAGTTTCAAAACCTGCTAGACATGGAACTGGAGAAAGCTAAATAGCCACAAGGCAATTTCCTGGATGTGCAACATAGTAATCGATTCACAACCTTACCCC
>NW_007093494.1:0-711 GCF_000164805.1 Carlito syrichta
TTAGCTCGCTCCTTCTTAAAGATGCCGCACCCAAAAAACAAAAGGCGCTCAACCCACCAATATTAACCTTTCCCGTCACGCGCAGTCGCGCCCCTAGACCCTCCAGTCAGGACAGTCTCGACAAGGACGAAACAGAAGAGCAGGATAATCCTGACTCTCAAGACACCCCCTCTGCTGAGGAGGCCTCCGATGCAGAGGAGCCCGGGGGTGACTCTTCCCAAGGACAGAAGTATCGTAGGCTCAATCTTAAACATCTTAAAGACCTGAAGGCTGCAGTCAGTTTATACGGACCCACTGCACCCTACACCTTAGCATTTCTCGAGGGCCTCAGTGACCGGTGGCTGACACCAAATGACTGGCTTTCGTTAGCTAGGGCTACCCTCTCCGGGGGCGACTTTGTTCTCTGGCGCACAGACTTTGTTGAAAACTGCCGAGAGACGGCCCAACGTAATGCAGAGAATAGAGCTTCTAAGACTTGGACCAGAGACAAGCTATTAGGGAGACCTCCTTACCAGACTAATGAAATACAAGCTGCCTTTCCTCCAGGATTGTTGTCCCAAATTCAGGTCGCCGGCTTAAAAGCCTGACGCCGACTTCCACCTAAAGGGCCCGCCACCACTTCCTTGGCTAAAATTCGTCAAGGACCAGATGAACCATACTGTGATTTTATTAGCAGATTAACTGATGCAGCAGAAAGGCTGGTCGGGGAAG
>NW_007093495.1:0-923 GCF_000164805.1 Carlito syrichta
GTGTGTGTGTGTGTGTTTGTGTGTGTGTCTGCTAGGGGAAATAAAGAAAGTGTCACTTGATTGCAGCGGCAACATTGAAAGAGAGTACAGCTAGCTAGTACTTTTGGCTTCCTGGTCAGTTCTACTTGACTACTTTTCTTTTCTTTCTTTCTTTCTTTCTTTTTTTTTTTTGAGTTGGAGTCTCGCTATCTCACCCAGACTGGAGGGCACTGGTCACTCCCGACCACTGCAGCCTCAACCTGCTTGGCACTGGCAATCCTTCCGCCTCAGCCTTCCAAGTAGCTGGAACTTTGGGCTCGAGCTACCCCACCCAACTCATTTATTTAAATTTTATTGTAGAGATGAGGTCTCACTAAGTTGCCCAGGCAGATCTCAAACCCGTGAGCTCAGGTAATCAGCTCACCTCAGCCTCCCAAAGTGCTGGGATTACAGGCTGAGCCACCGAGCATGGGTACTTTTACTTTTCTTAAAACTTTGGAGCTTCCCATTTAATCATGGAAATAATGTTTCTAGAGTAATGCTGGGTGGCAGAAGGTTGTAAGCGGCTTTTGTTTGATACAGGCTTATGTGTGAATAATTCTTTTGTTTTCCATTTCCTTCCTTTAAAGGATAGCTGTAAGTGCATTTTTTAAAAAAGGATATATCTATATAGTGTGCCCCAGGAATGCAAAACTTTATATTTGGAGCTTGGTCTTTCAGGGTTTTGGTTGCATGAATTAAATATTTATTCAGCAACTTACTCTCTGTTGTAAATTGGCCAAAAGAAACCTGACTGCACACAGAGAGTGTGTGTGGCTGGGTGTGTGTGTCACGGGGTGGACTGGGATGTGTTTTGGGTTTCACTTTATAAAGATTGTTGACTGTAAGTGTAGTCATGTCTAAAAGCATTGGGAGTAACTTCATTATGCTCAAGCAGAACATTT
>NW_007093496.1:0-1475 GCF_000164805.1 Carlito syrichta
CAAGGCTGAGGCGGAAGGATTGCCGGAGCCCAGCAGGTCGAGGCTGCGGTGGCCGGGAGCGGCCACTGCACTCCAGTCTGGGTGACAGAGTGAGACTCCAACTCAAAAAAAACAAAAACAAAAACAAAACAGTCATACAATTCCTGTGGTAGATGACTTGAAATTCTTTGATTTGGTAATATGTGAAGAAGAGGGAAAAAATGGCTTTTAAGTCACAAGGTTTTTCTTTGGAAAACTGCTAAAAATTGGTTTTCCCTATGCAGCAGGCAAAAGAGAACTTCTAATCTTTGGAGTCTGGCTTTTTTCTATTTCACGAGATAGAGACAGCAACTTCTAAGTTTTGATAAACCTTCATAATGTTTTCAAAAACTGCTAATTTACAAATACAGGCATAAAAGAAACACGGTCCTGCCAAAATGGGTAACACAGGGCTCTGAACTGCCGTGTTGTCATCAGATACAAACATGCTTAAATGAACAGCCACTGACATTTTCCAGATGAAGTGAAAACATTGGAGGAGACAGGTCTGATTATAATCTTGACTTCAAAAAATTGCTATTCTGCATTTTGTCTTGATGTTTGTCTTAGCTATCTTTCTTACTTTTGTATTTTTATACAAAAATTAATCGATGTATGCAAACGAAATTTGCTAATTCATGCATTAAAATTCATATATTAAAACAAGAGAACTCACTTAGATCTGTATCTATATCTATATCTGAAAGAGAGAATAGAGATAGATGGATAGACAGATAAATAGATGCAGATGTAGATATTTACCTATATATAGCTTATTAGAAAGAAGACCAAAACAATTTTTACTTCTTTTATTTCAGCAAAAATTCTCATTTCTCCTAAGTGAAGTAAAATATTGTATTCAAATAAATTCTATTTTATCAAACTATTTAGATATCTCTAAAGTGTTTATTGTTTACCAATATGGACAATTCTCAAATTTCAGTACTCTTGTTCATTCAAAATTATCGCCTCTCCATATTTTGCTTTCATACACTAATGTTTGCATTTTTGTATCTATGGAGCTTGGGAAGAGAAACTTGAGGATGTGGGGGTTGGAAATGTTTCTAGTAGGCTTTTATTCATTTATTCCAAGCCTGAGGCATGGAGACGCTCAGGCAAAGTATGGTTGAAGAAAAAGCAGAGACTTGGGAGCTGGAAACCTGCAGTTAAGTCCCATTTATGGAGTCTACTTGTAGGACTTCTGACATTTCATTCACTGTCTTTGCACCCTGTTTCCTCATCTTTCAAATGTGAATATTATGTTTTATGTTTTACACTGAATTATAAGGGTGTCAAATGTGATTAGCTAAAAATGATTTGTAACCCATAAATCAGTACATGAATATCCCCTATGAATGTATGTAAAAAATATTTTAAGCTGCCCCCCCTTATTTTCCACCCTATTTTCTATCTCCTCACTGTCCTATCATTTCAGACTATGTCACATCTAGAAATTA
>NW_007093497.1:0-757 GCF_000164805.1 Carlito syrichta
AAGCTTCTCGGTTTAATAAGGTCCCATTTGTCTATCTTCTCTCTTAAGTCCTGTGGGTTTCGGGTTTTGTACAGGAATTGGATGCCAGTTCCGATTTCCATGAGAGTATTTCCTTCCTTTTCTAAGGTTCTTATGGTTTGAGGTTTTACATTTAGGTCTCTGATCCATTTGGAGTTAACCTTTGTGCATGGGGATAGATAGGGGTCCTGTTTCAATCTTCTGCATGTGGTCAGCCAATTTTCCCAGCACCATTTACTGAATAGGTTCTCCTCTCCCCATTGGTAGGTGGTGGGGGCTTTGTCGAAGATGAGTTGGTTGAGAAATTGAGGTTTTGCTTCTGGAATCTCAATTCTGTTCCATTGATCTATATGCCTGTTCCTGTACCAATACCAAGCTGTTTTGATGATTGTAGCTTTATAGTAAAGTTTGAAATCTGGTATTGTGATACCACCTGCTTTGTTTTTTTTGCTGAGGATTGTTCTGGCTATTCTTGGATGTTTGTGTTTCCATATGAATTCCTGTGTTGTTTTTTCTAGGTCTGAAAAGAATGTTGTTGGTAATTTAATGGGTATTGCATTGAATTTGTAGATTGCCTTAGGTAAGATGGACATCTTCACAATGTTGATTCTTCCGATCCATGAGCATGGGATATTTTTTCCACTTGTTCATGTCGGCTTTGATTTCTTTGAGCAGTGTTTTGTAATTTTCATTGTAAAGGTCTTTCACGTCTCTGGTCAGGAAGATGCCAAGGTGTTTC
>NW_007093498.1:0-1138 GCF_000164805.1 Carlito syrichta
CTGATCTAGGAAATGGTCTCTGATTCCATGGCAATGACTGATTCTGGAAATTATGCACCATTACCCTACTTCCAGAATTCTGAACAGTTCCACAGACTATTTTGGCGATTACTTGCAGATTCAATATTGATGTTCAGTTCATCCATTTTGATTTCTTGCCTGCTTTTATTAAAATCCAAATGTCAACATTTTTTCTTGTTTAACTTCTCTTTTCAAGGTTCCAGCTCTTGCTTTTCCATTAGGATTCTCATGGTTCTAGGCAAAGTGAAAAAAATTATTTTATACGGGTAAGTGATCAAGAAAATGGGTGGAGGAGGAGAAAGCAAAAGAATACTAGAGTTATAAAAAAATTATGTGAATCAGAAAGCATGATAATATAACAATCCCATAGTAGCTTCATATACAGCAGTAGGAGAAGACAATACTTATATTACACCTAATTAGTGTCCACAAGGAAACTTTTAGAAGACCAGAGTGTGAGTTTCTCAACCCAGGTCACTGATATCTTGGATTCATTTACTTTGATATTATATGATAATTATTTTTAATGGATCTTTTTAAATCGTAAAAGAAAAAATAGAATAAAAATTTATCTCTGATCTTGTTACTTTATTTAGTCCTTTTGTAATATTACATTATATATAAATGTACACTTATTGCTGTTCTACTTGATATTTTGTTCATTTCCAATGTTACAGTATCTCAATGTCCCATTAATCATAGAAACCACTACAAAGAGGTTATAATAAGTAAGAGAAAAGCAAACAAAACAAACTAGTGGAATAATACGGTAGATATACTAGACAACTGTGAACCAAAAAAAATCTTATCATCTGTCAAAATAAATTATAAAGGAAAACATGACTCACAAGACAAAGAGTAGTATACAAAATGTTAAGAGAAATGATTAAACAAGAGGACATATCCATCATAAACCAAAATGCAATTAATAATAACTCTTTACAATGTATCAGAGAAAAAGCAATATACATTATTAGATTTAGTTGATAAGTAGAAAAATATAAACTGAAACACTGGAAACCTGAAAAATAACATTGATAAGCTCAAATTATCACATATATAATATACAGAATGTTTCTTCATGTGCACATGAATAACTGAAACTGAAGTATGTTTA
>NW_007093498.1:2842-3696 GCF_000164805.1 Carlito syrichta
TTTTTGATGGGCAGCATAGTTAGTTCAATGTTTTGCTACTGTTAAAAATGCTGCAACAAAAATAAGTGTTCAGGTATCTTTTTCATAAAGTCATATGAGTTGCTCCAGGTATATTTCCAGTAGGGGTACTGTGGGGTCATATGGAAGGTTGATTTTTAGATCTTTTGGTAATCATCACAATGTTTTCCACAGAATTTCTGGTAGTTTACACTCCCACCAACAGTGTATAAGTGTTCCCTTTTACCACATCTTCTCCAGCAACTGTTATTTTTTGAGATATGGTCATCCTGACTGTTGTTAGGTGGTATTTCAATTTAGTTTTAAGTTGCATTTCTTTATAACTAGTGAGGCTAGGCATTCTTTCATTTATCTGTTGACTACTCATACATCTTTTGTGAACTGTCTATTCATATCTTTTGCCCGCTTTGAAATGAGTCTGTTTCTTTCAGCACATTTGAGTTCCTTGTAGATCCTAGATGCTAGGCCTTTGCCAGACATAAGGTTGGCAAATATTTTTTCCCAGTTTGTGTGCTGTCTCCTTACTCTCTTGTTGGTTTCTTTGACTTTGCAGAAGCTTGTCAGTTTAACGAGGTCCCACTTGTCTATCTTATCTCTTATGGCCTGGGCACTTCGGGCTTTGATCAGGAATAGGTTATCAGTTCCATAAGGGTGTCTCCTGCATTTTCTAAGTTCATATAGTTTGAGGTTTGACATTTATGTCTCTGATCCATTTAGAGTTTATTTTTGTGTATGGGGATAGGTAGGGGTCTTGTTTTAGTCTTCTGCATGTTGTCAGCCAGCTTTCCCAGCACTACTTACTGAATAGGTTCTCATCTCCCTAGTCGTTGGTGGTG
>NW_007093499.1:0-837 GCF_000164805.1 Carlito syrichta
AACGAGAGAAACAAACTGGGAAACATATATTAATATAATTACCAGAGTCTGGTCCCTGGGTTCGGGCGCCAAAGCTGTCGGTGACCTGCACTGACCAGAGGGAGGGTTAGGACCGCACCGGTGAATCAGAGACGGAGAGAAGAAAACTACTCGGAGGCAGCTCTTCTGGGTTCAGCCTGGCCAAGACCGAAGCCGATTTTATTCAAACCTTTTCCAACTTATATACCATTTTCTATACCCTCCAGCAATGTGATAATCACTCACTGGGGGCGTACAAGTTTCGTGCTTTACAAACTATGCATCACAAGACCACCACGAGATCTGCAATTTCCAAGCAAACAATTCAAATTCCATGATGCCTGCCGTGCTTACATCAAGGTCACAGGTGCACAATTTCAATACAAATCGTTCAAAGTGTTTTCCATAATGTTCAACGAATCATTCATATTATACTCTTTGCTCTATACCCTGATTAATACAAAAAACTTTCCTGAGTTAACTCTAGGTTCAATCCGAGTTCACTGATTCCCAATATTTTTAACAATTAATATTATCAACTTAACACTATACTATAATCTATAAGTTTAGTTAAATGACTTAACTGTCAGTTATACTATTAACCTATTACAATTTAACATAATGCCTTATAACTCAGTTAAAACTTATTCTTAAACTACAAAACTTTACTATAATTCATGTTTCATATGTCTAAACTTTAATTTTCATATGATCTAGTTATTGGACTTTAATACTATGCTATATCCTATTAAGCTAATAACTTATCGTTAATTCTTTTTATAATCATATAGTAACTATTACACTTGAATAATGTAGCAA
>NW_007093500.1:0-1285 GCF_000164805.1 Carlito syrichta
AGTATCCAAAAGTATAGGTAGAATCTAAGAGTCAGTTCATATTATTAGGTTATTCTTACTTGGCTCACAATCAGAGATTGGGTGCATAAACAATAATTTTTCTTATGTAGTTCCACCATCAATTTACATTTGCCTAATTGGGACAATATCTTTTCCTTAATAACAGAAACTAGGCTTTCTATGAAGTAACTGAATACACATGGTTTTTTTTCCAGCTCTCTCCAAAACATCTCATTAAGCACTACTTCAAAGAAAAAAATAAATTATGTTTTCGTCTGCTTAATATTAGTATTTCCAAATAGGAAAAAAAAAACATTAAAATGAACATACTTTGAAAATATATTAATTACTTTAGACATAAAGAGTATCCTTGGAAATAAAAGCTGATGTGAACGTGATTCAAATTTAATATATTTAAAATGGAAATGGAAAATATATTACACATGGATAGAATTATGGAAATGACACGGGTAGAATTTTCTCCTAGGGATAACTTTAGCATGTTCTCTAAATCCATTTTTTTATAAAAGAACAAGTGGAAATAATATTTTTATATTTCCTTAAACCGATGCAGAGTTTATTCTTAGACTAATAAATTAAAGCAAGTATTTTTAAAGAATTGGCATATGTTGCTCTTTATTATTATGAACTGTCTCTGCTTAGTTTGGTAATCAAGCATGTTTATTTCTTGAGTCATTTGACAATGCTCTCAAATGAATCACCTTAGTATAATCGCTTTCATTCTTAGACAGGTATTTTTCATTAGATATGTGTTCATTTTCTTAGACATGAATATTTATTTTCAGCAGGCAGAGTGAAAAAATATCAACAACATGAGATTAGTGTCAATAGACGAGTGGTGTTCTTAAAACAGACTTAGTAATATATCTTGAATACATTGTCATGTGCTTAAGCTTCAGTTTCTCATCGATGCACTTGAGGGAAAGATATATGTTTAACTGTTGTTTTGGGGATCAAATGAGATAATGTATTTGAAAAAACACATACAATTATTATATTCAGGAAGTAACTTAGATAAATAATCCAGCAGGAGTGACCATTTTGTTTTCAGATAGTCAAGACAAATAAAAATAATTAATGTGTAGGTCACAGTCTCATTTCTTTCCTTACTTAACCGTAACTCTATTGACCTAAACAATCACCAGAGGTGTAAGAAGTTGGAAAGGTTACAATAAACTTTTGAAACTGAGCACAATTTTTTTTGGTAGTTCATTGATAAAGACAACAATCTAACTCTTTCATGAATTGCAAATCTGGAAAGTAT
>NW_007093501.1:0-939 GCF_000164805.1 Carlito syrichta
CATTTTGCCTTCACTGCCCTATGAACCACACAATGTCTGCTCCTTCCCAGCAAATAAACTTCCTAAGAACAGGTACCATGTTTAAATCTTTATTTAATTAAATCATTGAATAATATTTATTGAATTAAAAGATAATTCAGTGGATTCTGTTGACTCTACTTCCAAAATGTTGCCTAAATACAACTTCCCTTTCCATTCTTACTGTTTTTTTCTCTAGCCTGATTGCTATTTCTTGAGAAGAAGTGAAGGACATTCACTAAAAATGCAGATTCATAAGTAAGATTGCTTAAGTTTGAATCCTAGTTTCAAAACTGCTTAATCATGGCACCTTAAGCAAATTACTTAACAGCCTTATACCTCAGTTTGCACATCTCTATCATAGAGCTAATAATGGCATCCACCTTGTAGGGATGCCATAAGAATCAATAAATGTAAATATGTGGTAAAAATTTAGCATGCACACATACTAAGCATTATGTGTTTGTTATTTTACTTTTCTCATGTAAAATAATATCATGGCCGGGCTCGGTGGCTCAGCCTGAAATCCCGCGCCTTTGGGAGGCTGAGGTGAGTGGATTGCCTGAGCCCGCGGGTTCGAGACCCGCCTGGGCAGCGAGATCTCATCTCTACAATAAATCAAAAAAAAAATCAGCCGGGCGTGGTGGCGCATGCCTGTAATTCCAGCTACTTGGAAGGCTGAGGCGGAAGGATCGCCGGAGCCCAGTAGGCCGAGGCTGCGGTGGCCGGGAGCGGCCACTGCACTCCAATCTGGGTGACAGAGTGAGACTCCGACTCATAATAATAATAATAATAATAATATCATGGTCTAACTATCTCTAGTCTCGTTACTGCCGTCTTCCTAAAAACATACATTTTGATCATGCAACTTTGCTGCTTGACATTGTTAATGACTGTGTACTAGACACAGGATGAAGTTAA
>NW_007093502.1:0-1148 GCF_000164805.1 Carlito syrichta
CTTCTTTTTGTTCAATCTCCTGTTCTTCCTTATGAGCATCCTCTGGCTTTGTTCACTTTTGAGGCTGGACTGTGGGTTGGGGCTGTAATTTTTACAGCTTTGAGATTTCATTGAGGGGGAAGCTGTGATTCGGAATCTATCTGCAGATCCCAGTATCCACCAACAGTTGTATGGGTTCACTGGAACCCACTTCCCAAACCTTACAATCTGTCCATGCAGTGGGGTTTAGGTTTGCTCCCTGGAACTAAAGGAGGCAAGAAAAAGGAAAATAATGGAAAAAAGGGGGATAAAGAAAAGGTTGGAGAGAGAGAATTGTAAGAGGGCAAACAGACATACATACCAACTAATGAATAGAAAGAGACACAAGGCCAGAAAAGAGTAAAAAGCAACAAATAAACAAGATTCTCTAAAGCATACTGGTAATCACACAAAGACAGTCTAATAAATTCATGCCTTTTGATGTGCTTTTCTCCAACACAGACAAGTGGTCTAACTCAAAAAGCAAACAAAAGTGAACAAAACAAACAGTCAAAACAATAAAATCAAAATAAGAAGCCAGACTAGCTCTGGAGTCTTTCCTGAGTGTCTGAAATCTCTTAAGCTCTGATCTCTTGTCTCTCCTCTTTGTTCTCACTGCAGGCAGATAGGTTTACTCAAAGCTTGGATTGGTTCCCTTGGCTTGCTGCCTGAGAGGCCTGCCATAGGACTAAATTGTCTGTGTCTGATAAAGTGTAGGGGAGGGCCTTCTACCTCCTGTTTGGTGAGGTTACCTTAGAAAGAAACCAAGGTGGCGGCTGCTCATAGATGGACAGGGAAATGTGAATCTCTGCCTGGAAAATGACTGCAGTGGGCAGCTCCTCTATCACTGATCCTTTTTTTCCACCTGTCCTTTCTCTCCACTCATCCAGGTCCATGGGTGATACACTATGACAGGCTATGGTGTTGTGTACCTGGCATCAGGCACTGGGAATCAGCAATACAGCTGTGTCACTGGTGACTTGGGGTGGGCATATGCTGTGCCACTGGTGACTTGGGGTGGGAGAGGGAGCCCGGAGTTCCTGAAACCAAGAACTGAGAGTGGCTGTTCAGCACCTCTTTAAGATATACCGTTCCCTTACACAACCATGCGAGTCTTAGCTCCCAAGTTG
>NW_007093503.1:0-842 GCF_000164805.1 Carlito syrichta
CTGACTGGCTTCTTTCACAGTAATATGCATTTAAGCTTCCCCATGTCTTTTCACAGATTGATAGCTTATTTCTTTTCAAGCTCCGAATAATATTCCATTGCCTGGATGTACCACAGTTTGTTCATATGTTGAGATACTGAAGGACACTGTTATTACTCCCAAGTTTTAGTAATTATGAATGAATCTTCCATACACACCCATGTGCAAGTTTTTGTGTGGTCATAAGCTTTCAGCTTATGTAAGCAAATATCAGGGAATGAAGTTGCTGGATCATATGGTTAGAGTATGTTAGTTTTGTAAGAAATTGCTAGACTGTCTTCCAAGTGGCTGTACCATTTTCAGTCCCAGCAGCAAAGAGTGAGAGTTTCTATTGCCCCACATCCTCCTCAACATTTGGTGTTGACAGTGTTTCAGATTTTGACCATTTTCTAGAAATGATTTCTCATTATTGTTTTAATGTTCAATTCCTTAGTTATATGTGTTGAATATACTTTATATGCTTATTTCCAATTGTGCTACTTCTTTGATGAGGTTCATTTAGGTTTCTTGCCTATTTTTAATTGCGTTGTTTGACTTTTTATTGTTGATTTTAAGAGTTATTTGTATCTTTTGAGTAGCAGTCATTTATCAAAGGTGTCTTTTCAAATATTATTTCCCAGTCTGTGGTTTATCTTTCCATTCTCTTACCAGTAACTTTCACGAGCAAAGTCTTTAATTTTAATGAAGTCTTGCTTGCAATTATTTTCTTCATAGATTACAGTCTTGGTGTTGTTTTTACAAAGTCATTGCCATATACAAGGTCATCTAGATTTTCTTCTATGTTATCTTTTAGGAGTTTCATA
>NW_007093504.1:0-1082 GCF_000164805.1 Carlito syrichta
TTAGAATGTCATGTGATGAATATCAAATTATAATGACATCAAACGTGATCTGTTCACATAAACGCTGTATCATATAGCAATCCATATCATGCCCTACTGATGATCCTTTTTGTGAAAACTCATTACTTCACAGTGTTGCTGTTTCTAGTATTCTGTTACAATGTGGCAGGATTCAGGACTTATGCCATTGCTTTTTTGGAGATTATCAGTGTGACTGCACTTTTTCTGGTTACCATTTTACAGAAAAAATGAGGTTTATGGGTAGGTCATTTTTAAGACCTTGTAAACTCTTTGTCTAGAAAATGGAACAAATGCCAGTAAGAATTTTAAAGGACTGTTAAAGCCTCATGAAAAACTAAACTAGCAGTTAAAGTAAAAGGTGGTAGTCAGTAAGAAAGTCTGAAGACTAAGATTAAGCTCGTAACTATCAACTTTAGGGCTGTGTTGGGTACTATATACTTGACACATGTAAGAGTTGATGTATTTGATGGTGGTGATCATGGTCTTAAGAAATTGTTGGGTGTATTCCAAAGCAGTGTCTTAATTGGACGGTGAGCAGAAAACCACTTGCTAGTTTCTGGAAATGTAAATTGACAGACTTCAATCACTTCTGTTCAATTTGGAATTAAAGTTGGGGATGAAAAATACTTGAGTGAAAAACCTCTAACCCCAGTTCAATGATGAGTGAATCACCAGAAAATCTCCATTGAGCGACCGTCCACAGAAGTCATGAGCAGCACTCCTCAGAAAGGTCAAAAGGATCAAGGTCATCCAAAACAACAGAAGTCTGAGAAATGGTCACAGCCAAAGGGGATGCTGAGGAAACAAGATGACTGAGTGTAATTTAGATCTTGGATGGACTCCTGGAATGGAAAAGGGACATTACGAAAAAACTGAGGAAACTTGAATACAGGTTGGGCTTTAGTTAATAACAATAATGTACCAATATGGATTCAATAATTAGCTGTAGATTTAAAAGGACTGTAAGATAAAGTTACTTTTTAAAAATTGGGAATACATTTTGCAGGAAAGAGTTTCCGCCATAAGATTAATGTGTAGAGCCCCGATGTTACCGTTTGACT
>NW_007093505.1:0-843 GCF_000164805.1 Carlito syrichta
GGGACTTGGATTCTGAGTGATGCAATACAAAATACCTAAGTTTAGTTTACTTGTGTCTTTAAAAGTTTTCTAGTGATTATTATGCTAAACCTCAAATTGAAGGATTGTACTGTCTTAGTTTTACATTTGATGGAGTTTTCCCTGGATTTGCCAAGGGACGGGATATGTTGCCACTTGGCCTGCAGTAGAAACATTTGAATGCCTTTTAAAACCTACCTATAGGGAATTTATTTATGTCTAGCCTGTACTAGCTACGCTGTCTTAATTATTTATTCTTTAGAGATTTTTGATCCCATAATTATTTGGGGTGCTGAGGGGTGAAGGTCCGTCTTCTGTAATTTCTTCAGAACTGATAATGGGTGCAGTCCTGCATAGCCAGAGATTGAAAATCTCTCCTTGTCTGACCTGAGGCATCCAGATTTGTTTCAGCAGTGGCAGTTTGCAGGCACTGACTGGAATTCTTGCACGACCATTATGTGGGCATGAAATTACTGGATTCTAGCTTAATAAAAGGAATAAAGTCAGGCATACATTTTGACAATTTTAGGCAGTGGCTGATTACCTTTTGTACAAAAGCTACAAGGTCTGAAGTTATTAGCATAACTTAAATGATAAACTTTAATTTCTGTGGCTTTATTACAAGTACCAGCATTTGTATTTCCGGACTATAATGGTAGCCTGACAGATTGTTTTAGACTATAATTTGAACTAGGCACTCAAGTAAATTTTATATAAAATTTGAAGAGAAATCCAAAATGTTTGGAGACTTGCATCCAGAAATGACTTTATTATGCCTAGATTGTTTATAGATTTTTTTTCTGATATATTGTTTTCATAAGCTTT
>NW_007093506.1:0-1041 GCF_000164805.1 Carlito syrichta
TAGCTTACTTTATTGCAATAATATGTAGAAGATACATAAACAAAATATGTGTTCATCAACTGTATATGGTATTGGAAAGGTTTTTAACCAATAGTAGGCAATTAGTAGTTAAGTACTGGGGGAATCAAAATTTATAAGCAGATTTTCCACTGCCCAGGAGGTCAGTGACCTTAATCCCCCGCATCATTCAAGGGTCAATTTTGATTGCATTCTTAGTGAAGCCACAGACATTACCACACCACCAAAGATGTGGAATTAGCAAGGCACAATTCCAATTGCATTCCTTCTAGCACCCCAGATCAGCTGGTACAAAAACAGACAGGTTTTGGAGATTTGAAGAGGGCTATCAATAAGGATAACTAGATAAAGGATTTAATTGTAACTGATGCTGCAAATGGGTAAAATCTTGACAGCTAGCATGCATCTACTGATCTGAAATATGTTCTTTTCTCTCCAACCACTTTGCTGGTATTTTTAAAAAAACATATACTTTCATTAATTGTCATAGTTCCCTTCCTCAAAACACAATCTTGCCAATAGATATGTGATCATTTTACAATCCATAGATCTTCATACAAGTCTATGTCATTTAATGTAACATCTTAATTATACTTGGAGATCATGAAGTAGCAGACGTCTTAGATGCATTCAGAGGTTGAAAGACAAAATCTATGAAGAAAGAGAGGCTCTTTCTAGCTCTAAACTTTCTGGGGATTATGTAATCTGGGTTATGTTAGGATATCATCTGCAAGGTAGAGGATTTATCTCTACATCTTTTTTTAAAAGCAGAATTTATTGAGAAGACAGAAAGGGTCCCACAGTTGGAGGGGGCTATTGTACCACTTATTGTGCAATATTCTCTTGATTTTGGAGTCAACATGCATGAGACTTAGAGGAGAATATTTGTACATTACCAGGTAATCACAAGTATGACCTGACCTGGGGCCAGAAAATATCTTCAGCTGGTTTGATAAAGCGTAAGCTGTCCTTTTTACCCTTATGACCAGCTGATTCTGTCATGAACAAAAGTGCTGGAAAAAA
>NW_007093507.1:0-1182 GCF_000164805.1 Carlito syrichta
CACGGTCTCTTCCGGTGACGGTGCTGTTGATGTCGAGATGATGATCCTCGTGCGCCTGGTTCCTCTGGAGACTTCGGACTGATTTTTGGCGTGCCTCGTTTTCGAGCTGAGGACGATCTCCGCGCTGTCTCCTGTGTCGCCGTTCCGTCCGAGGCGCGTCTGGACTCGTCGAGGCCTGGATGACTTTCGCGAGGCGGGAGGAGGAGTGGGCTGCCGTTCGCTTTCCCCTTCGGCTCTGATGTCCGGTTGTTTCCGTGTGCGCCTTTTGAGACGTGGAAGACTGAAAAGATCGACGTGAAAAAGAAAGCACGGGGTGATGATTTTGCCGCCGGTGCCCTGTCTGTCCCTTGGATGCGACGGTGAGCGAGGGAGGCTCGGGACGTGGATGGGGATCTCTTCTCGGATGAACGCTGGCGGTACTGTCGGCGTCACTCGTGGTCGACGTGGGCCCCTGCCTTTGCCTTCCTTCTTCTGACTGAGGACACGCACGGGAAGAGGAGTCGCCGTAGCTCGGTGTGGTGGCTCGTGCTTGCGTTCCTGACGCTTTTTTTTCATGTCTTTCGGGCGGAGTCTCGCTGTGTCGCCCGCCCGAGAACTCTGGGAGGTCGAGGTGAGAGGATTGCCCGAGTCCGGGGGTCTGTAGACGGCCTGAGTGACTCGGTCAGACCTCGTGTCTACGATTTTAAAAAAAAGGCGGCCGGGTGCGGTGGCACGTGCCTGTAGTTCCAGCTACTGGGAAGGCTGAGGTGGAAAGATTGCCCGAGCGCGGCGGGTCGAGGCTGTGGTGGGCGGCCGTGAGCGGTGTGTCGCTGCGCTCCGGCCTGGGTGACGGAGTGAGACTCCAGATGAAAAAGAAAAGAATGAGAGAGAGAAGGAAAGAGGAAAGGAAACAAAAGAAAGACAGACAGACAGACAGACAGACAGAAATCACGACATGTAAAACAAGGAATTATTTCCTGTCTTTGAGTCTGGGTCTCACTGCCATCCGGGCTGGAGTGCAGAGACACGGTCACACCTCACTGTGACCTGCAACCTTGACCTCCTGGGCTCGGGTGATCCACCCTCCTCGGCCTCCTGAATGGCTGGGACGACGGGTGCGTGCCACTCCACCTGACTGATTTGTGTATTCGTGAATTCGCTCTGTTTTTTTTTTGCTAGGGATGATATCTCGCTATGTTGCCC
>NW_007093508.1:0-762 GCF_000164805.1 Carlito syrichta
GTCTCATTGAGGTTCCGAATCTCTTTGCTGATTTTTTGTCCTGATGATTTGTCTAAGGTTGTGAGTGGTGTATTAAAGTCCCCAGTTATTATGGTGTTAGAGTCAATGTCTTTCTTTAGTTTTCCTAGAAGTTGCTTTATGAATGTTGGCGCACCTATGTTGAGTGCATATATGTTTAGGATAGATATTTCTTGTTGATGGAGTGAAACTATTATCTTTATGTAGTGGCCCTCTGTATCTTTTTTAATTTCTGATAACTTAAATGGTATTTTGTCTGAAATTAGGATCGTGAATCCTCCTTTCTTTTGTGTTCCATTCACCTGAAAATTTGTTTCCCATCCTCTTTCTTTGAGTCTGTGTATGTCCTTTCTAGTGAGATGGGTCTCTTGAAGGCAGTATATTGTTGCCTGGTGATATTTTATCCATTTTGTCATTCTATGTCTTTTCAGTGGTGCGTTTAGTCCATTCACATTCAGACTACTTATTGAAATGTGAGAGTTCGTCCCTATCATGGAGTTCTTATTGAGTTGTTGTTCTTCCACTTGGTTTATTCTTTTTTCTTTTTCTTTTTTTGTCTTTCTTTTGGTTTTGGGGTTGGCTCATGTATATTTATTCTTTTCCCTGTAGTCTTGTGAAGAACGTTGTTCTTTTTTCCTTTTCTTCTGTGTTTAGTACTTTCTTGATTGTTTCATGTAGAGATGGTTTGGTGGCAGCATACGTTCTTAGGGATTGGATATCTGGGAAATACTTTAATTCTCCCTC
>NW_007093509.1:0-905 GCF_000164805.1 Carlito syrichta
AACAGTTTTCCACTACTGCCAATCACTGTCTTACAGCACTATAAGTCATCAAGTTCAGCTCATGAGTGAGAACATATGGAACTCTTTTCTTTGTTTCCTTGATAAATTACTGAAAATGGCCTACCTCATATCCAGCTAACGTTCTGCAAAATCCTTCTATCTGTCCTTTTTAATTGTTGCTTAATATTCCACTGTGTATATACCACATTTTTTTAAATCCATTCCAGGTATAATGGGCAACATGGTTGGTACTATGTTTTATTGCAATTATGATTAGAGCTGCAAAAAACATACTGGTGCAGGTATCTTTTTGGTAAAATAATTTGAGTTCCTTACAGGTATATTTTCGGCAGGGGGATTACTGAATCATATTGTAGGTCCACATTCTGTCCCTTTAAAAACCAACACACTGTTTTCCAAAGATGATACTCTAAATTTCAGTCCACATGCAGTGTTGAAGCATTTATTTCTTCCCCAAACCTGACCTGTATCTGTTATTGTTTGTTTTATGAATGATGGTCACTCTTACAGGGGGTATGTGGTGTTTCAAAATGGTTTCATTTGCATTTCTTTGATGATGAGTGAGGCTTTGCAATTTTCATGTGTCTGCTGACTGCCCGTATCTCTTCTTATGAAAAGTGTCCAATCACATATTTTGCATACTTTTCAAAGGGAATGTTGGTATAATTTTTCTGAGTGTTTGAGTTTCTTGTAGATCCTAGATGTTATGCCTTTTTACAGATATATAGGTGGATAAATTGTTTTTCCCATTCTGTTGACTGTGTCCCTGCTTCGGATGCTTTCTTTTGTTTTGCAGAAGTGTATTAATTTGATGAGATCCCACTTGTCGAACTTACTTCTTAAGGCATAGGTATTTAGGGCTCTGAAGAGGAATTAGTTTCCGG
>NW_007093510.1:0-826 GCF_000164805.1 Carlito syrichta
CTAAATACATGCATGCATTTGTAATTGTTTTTATTTTTTTCAGTAAGATAAAACTTAGAGGCTGAAAAATGTAACTCTAATCCACTGTGCTTTAGAATAAAGAGCCCACACAAAAACAGGAAACTTAAATTCTCACCCTATTTAATTTCTGTGACAAATTAGTTTCTTCAAGATTCAGTCTCTGTATATATGACAAATGAAAAAAATCTCCAAGATTTATGCAAATTCTAAAGTATTATATTTACTTTGTCATTAGTTCAGGAAAATATGATAGATCACTTCTTGATTTGCACTACAAGAAACCAGGTGCCATGAAATGAAAATGTAACATGCACTTCTGTCTGCCAAAGTGTGTGCATTATATGTTCTGCTTTGGAATAAAATGGGATGCCAAGTAAATTGCACCGTGGGTATTACTAAGGATACACTGTGTCAAAACATCTGTAGATGAGGCCTTCATATATATCTATAGTAATAAACCCTTCAGGTGATCATTTTTTATCCTGAAGTTAGGAATAACTCATTTATAAAATTGCACTTACTTTAAAATTATAGATAGATAAACATATTTCATAGAAACCTGCAGTCTTTCTGATCTGAATAAAAGAAAGCTCTATATTCAGACTGACAGACTGACTTTTCAGTTAAAAAGAACTAAAACTGCAGATTTAGTAGTAACCATCCTAAAGTTTGAGAGCCTATAGGGGCTACAAGTCTCTCTGAAGAAGCAGAATAATTTAGTCTCCTGAACACTGAGTATCACAAAACCATTCTTGCCTATCTTGATACCCTCTCAAGTGGACTTGAAGTGAGCCATCCCCAAGTA
>NW_007093511.1:0-776 GCF_000164805.1 Carlito syrichta
TAATTATACAATTGAAACAACTAAATTATTTTTGAAAAAAAAATTATAGAACTTTTCTTACAAATGTTTGCAAATTATCTCTTGAGGATGCCAAAAATGTATCATATACCTTTACATTTTATAAAATATTTAGTTCTGTAATCATGATGCAGTCAGTCAAGTCTCAGGCATCCAACTCTACCCTGATTCAGTCATGGGACAAAGGGCGTGACCAGAAAAGGATGAGGAAACTGCCCAAGAGATCAGTTCCTTGTTTCAAAATAGAACAAATTCAGAGCCTTGATTACAGAAGAATAGAAGGCTGAACAAGTATCAGAAGTAAAAGCCCTTCCCACTGCCACTGAATAAAGGAACTAAAGAGCAAAGAAAGATATTTGTCATAAATCAGGAAAAATGCAGAACACAGATAATTCCCCATGTACCAAAGAGACAATATTTAAAAATCAGACCTAAGCCCAAACAATGGAAATCATCAAGGAATGGCCCAAGAATACAATATAAAAATGTTATCCAGGAAATAAATACCAAGATGACAAGTATGGGAAGCAGAAGAAAGAAACTCAGAGCTTGACTACAAAAGCATGGAATTAATCCAATCTGTAAAAAGCATAGAAAGAAAGTTCAGAAAGAAAGAATAAAGCCTCCAAGTGATATTCAATAATATCAAGAGGTAGACCTTACACCTGAATGGTACTCAGAAGAGAAAGAAACGTGGAACACCTTGAACAATATACCAAGCAAATATTACCCATCATGCTAGAGATGTGTTCATCTGA
>NW_007093512.1:0-1330 GCF_000164805.1 Carlito syrichta
GGTCCGACCACAGGACTCGATTCTGGCAGCTCACTAACTGCCGTGGACAGACTGGGTCCAGCGCTGACCTGTAAACTCCTATAGTACAGCGACTGTCTGAACAAATTACTTCTATGTCCAGGAACCAGCAGCCTTCCTTCAGTTAAGTGGGGGTTTCATGTTTGTTTGGATTTGCTTTATTTGACTAGTGCTACTGCAGGCACTAGTCCTAGTTGGTAGGGATACAAAGATGAACATCACAGTGAATTTGCTACTGGTCAGTGGGAGAGAAGGAACAAGACAAGCAGTTTAATGCTGTATGATAAAGTTAGCATCCAGGGCCTGGGTACTTGGGAACATGTGGAAGGAATTTTTAATGCAGGGAGTCAGAGAAAGTGTCCCATCTATGTTGAGAAAATGATTGGTTGATTAAATTCACAAATAGGACACGATGACTGTAATCCCAGCAGTTTTGGAAGCCAAGACAGGAAGATCTATTGAGCCAGGAGTTTGAGATCAGCCCAGGCAACATAGCCAAAACCTGCCTCTACAAATAAATATTTAAAATAGATAAATGAATGACTGTGATCTATTTGGTAATTGTATCTACAAATTTAGGGTTGATAGTAAGTCCAAACAGCTATCCCATAACTGCAACACTGAAAATAGTTGTTCTTCACTTGCCAAGGGATGGGGAAGATTTATAAAAGAAGCTCCATGAAAGTAAATGGTTGATGTTTTACCTTGAGCTTCTGAAGACAGGGCTTTTCAGTTATCTAATATCACATAACAAATGACACCAAAAGTTAATGGTTTAAGACAGCATCAGCAATCATTTTCTCTCAGGAAATGGGTCAGGAATTGGGGAGGACTTAACTTAGTGGTTCTGACTTGGGGCATCTTGTGTGATTGCAGTTAGATAGTGACAGGAGCTGTAGAAGCAAGCAGGTGGTTAGCTAAGCATCTCTTTCTCTTTTCAGGTAGATACAAGGCTTCCCCATGTGGTCTCTCCCTGTGGCTTCTTTACAGCATAAAGCACACCAGCTCCCAAGGGAAAAATACATCACCTTTTATGACTGGGTAAGTCACACACTTCTACCACCTTCAGTGACAAATCATAAGCCCACCCAAATTCAAGGGTAGGGGATTAGACTTTAACTGTAGATGGGATGGGGTGGTGACAAGTACAGGAGATACTGTTGTAGCCATTTCTAAAAAAATATAATCTTCCACAGTGGGCCTGGCACATGGTAAAGTATTTAATACATGTTAAATAAATGAAACAAAATGAGATTCACAATTATTTATTTTATCCCATTAGGGAATATTAGGCAAATGTGTATAAAATCAT
>NW_007093513.1:0-1105 GCF_000164805.1 Carlito syrichta
ATGTTATTTAATTTATCCTTTTTATTTATTGTTTGTTTTTTGCTTGCTTTCCAGTATACTTTTGTCTGTAACACTTTGAGCAGTAATGTCCTTTAATCAGAATCAGCATAAATGTGCCTGTGTTTAACACAAAAAAATCATAATGTAGAATGGACTTACATAATTATGGTAACATAGAGGATGTTATATGCTATTTATGACAGATGAACAGCTAAGTTGCAAGAAGAGACTATAAATAAAGATATTAATGAGAATGTCAAAGAAATGGAAGATTTGTAGTTCAAATAGTCTTGCTAAAGATGAAATGAAATATTTAGGATCTGAAGTTGGTTGAAAAGTGCTTCCCCAAAATTCATGTATGACCAGAATCTCAGGATGTGACCTAATTTAAGAAAAAGGCATTTGCAGACATAATTGAGGAAAGGATCAAGGTGAGATCAAGATGGATTAGTATGGGTCCTAGGTCCAATATCTAGTGTTTTTGTAAGACAAGGAAAGGACACAGAGCAATGTAAGCAGAACAGAAGGTCATGTAAATATGTAGAACACCAGAATGATGCAACAAACCAAAGAAGGTCAAGGATTGCCAGAACCCACCAGAGAGGATGCAAGGGAGGGTTTTTTGATCTAGATCCTTTAGAGAAAGCATAGCCCTGACAACACTTTGATTTCAAACGTGCAGTCTCCATAACTGTGAGTGAACAAACTTCTATTGTGATCTACACTGTGATGAGACAGGTTGACAGTGGGGAGGTGGTACATGTGAAAGTGGGGTGTGTGGTAACTCTGAACTGTCTGTTCAGTCTTACTGTGGACATAACACTTCTCTAAAAAACGAAGTCTATGTGAAAAATGCATCAGTAGAAAATGCACATTATTGTCACATAAGAATAGACAATTGGTTAGGACCAAATTCAGGGAATTAATCCTTAAAAAGTGACACGGTATATCAAAGAAAGCGAAATGAATAAATTATTAATAAGAAAAAGTGAGGACATTTTAAAAGATGACTCTGTAATCTATAGTTTTATTTTTGACTGAGTGTTGTTTTAATCTCTAACATTTTTAACCATATCTGCTAACAAATAACAAGGTGGTGGATTTT
>NW_007093514.1:0-1118 GCF_000164805.1 Carlito syrichta
CCTCACCTCAGCCTCCCAAAGTGCTGGGATTACAGACTGAGCCACCGAGCCTGGCATTTTTTTTTTAACCAAAAACGACATGACCCCCATGCCTCACCCTCCCTATACACCCAATCTTGCTCCGAGTGACTTTTTTTTGTTTCCCCAGATGAAAAAATCCTCAAAAGGAAATGTTTTAATGATGAGGTGAAAGAGAAAACAGTAGAAGCGCTAAGTCATCAAAATTCACAAGTTCAAAAACTGTTTAGAACACAGGAAATAGTATCTTGATAGGCGTATTGCATCAAACAGAGTACTTTAAAAGTGACTGCATTTTAAACATGCAAAAATAAACATGCACATTTTATAAATAAATTCCAGGTATTTGGGGGTCCCTCCTCTTAGTTCAAGAAGATGTGTATAGGTGCCAAGTTGACAAGGGGTGAATTGTGATGGTGAATTTCATGTGTCAACTTGACTGGATGGAGGAATGTTCAGCTAGCTGGTAAAACCATTCCCGGGTGTGTCTGTGAGGATGTCTCTGGAAGAGATTAGCATTTGAGTCAGTATACTGAGAAGAGAAGACCGGCTGTCACCGGTTTGGCTGGCCATTATCCAGTTCCTTGAATCCCAGAGTAGAACAGGCATAGAAAGGATCAATTGTTGCCTCCTTGAGCTGGTATATCTAAATTCTCCACCCTTGGGCATTAGAGCTCCTGATTTTGGGGCCTTCAAACTCTGAGATTGCTAGCAAGGCTATCCACTCCCCAAAGTTTTCAGACAATTGCTTACGAGGGGGGACAAAAAGAAAACCGGAATTATCTTTTTGAGGGTGAACCCCATGTAGCACAGGCTTCCCTCAGTAGTCTAGTGATCCAGGAACCCATTGGCATCAGAGTACCAGCTGCCATCATTTTGAGAAGCTGCATTCAGCTTCAGTGATTTTTTTTGTTGCTGAGGTTCTTTCAACGAGTTTGCCCATTTCATAATGGGTGATTTGCAAGCGCAGCTGCCCACAGCGCACTGAGTGTTCTGCAGTTTTTGACCCAAAGTGACATGTCCCTCATGCCCCCCCTCCTCATTCACTTGGTCTCACCCTCAGCAACTTTATTGTTTCCCCAGATGAAAAAGTTCTCGAA
>NW_007093514.1:2368-4158 GCF_000164805.1 Carlito syrichta
AAGGGATGTTATAAAATATCATCAGCTATTATCTGACATGCTTCTGTCTAAAATTCCAGGCTTACTTTAACTGAACACATTTTTAAAATTTAAAATCAGAACACCTTCTAAAGAACAAAATGACTGTTCACTATTCACCTCATATATTTAATTATGCATAAAACCTTCTAAGTTAGCAAATCGTCAACGCACATCATCCTTTCCTGCACACAGTAGGAAACTCTTAATCAGGCTAAAAGTAAATTTGATATTGACTGAGTCCAAATTTTCTTATACTTAGTCACCAGAGGCACAATATAATCCATGTATTGGGTTCTTTAAGCCAATATGTCCTAAAATTTCTTAGAATTGACTTGTGCCTAGTAGACAAAAATATTAAATAAGGCTTAATCATTTTAAAATACTGTGTGCATAATACGGTTTTTAGGTGGTTAGAGGATTCATTGATTTTTGAACTTTCCTTCAAGGCACTCTAGAAATGGAGATAACTTACCAACAAAGTGATACACTTTGAAAAAAACAAATACAAGATTCCTAGAAACCCATGTATGTTTTTTTAGAATGTTGACATTCCCTTAACAAGCTTATACATTAGCCTTCTTGAAAAGTTACTTGTTTTGATTTTGGGAGTAATTATCATATATACCTGAGCATTTATATATAGCAGAAGGGTAAAATATATGCCATTACTGTAGCTTGCAAATATCTATAGCTTTTACTCTAATGGTTTATGCTATCCCTCTCTGCTGTATTCCCAATGCCACTAGCCAAGACCAAATAGTGTTCCATTAACTCAGCTGATTAAGCTCTACTGTCTAATTTTTTTGCTATAGTATTTCATCACATAATCCATCCTTTGCTTGATTCATGAAAACTCAAATTTGAACACGTCGCCTCTTCCATGGCTCTGCATCACATAGAGAATAAATATGAAATTTTCCAATTAAAAGATCTTTACAATCTGTCATCAGGCTACCTTTTCTAGGGTCTGTGTTGGCCACTGTTCTCTTCCACTTTCCTGGATAGTTTAATTCCTAGCTGCTATGAATTAAGTCCAGGACACACTTTTCACACTGCTCCATCACATTTTTGTATAAGAATAGCAGCCTGTGCTCAGATGCGGAGGTCCAGTCTCCGCTGATCAGGGTCTGAGTTGGGGGGAGAGAATGAGAAAAGAAAGAGACAGAGAAACAGCAGGATTGGGAGGGTCCTCTCCCAGGTAGCTGAGAGAAAGAGAGAGAACTTTTCAGTTTTATCCCACGCCTCTTATACAGGACAAATTTCTCACAAAGGAAGGCCAAACCATACAGGCAGGATATGTTAATATCTGAGTTAAATCACACAAGCAGAGTAAGTATCAATGACTAAACTATGCATATCTTAACATCTATGCTAAGCAAGGCAATCACTTAGGATGAGCAGGTTCCTGGCCAGACTTGGCACCCCTTGGCTATCCACAGAAATGCAACTAAAACATCAGGGAAGACAAGGGAAATGTGGCTTAGTTCCTTGAACATAAGTCAAAGAACACAAACCTTGTCAGCTTGTGTTCTTGGTTTCCTTCACTCAGAATGTTATTTGATTTCAATTCTCTTTAGAGTTAACACAGATGTTGGTCCTCCTATGAAGTATCCTGGTCTATGTTCCTCAGAAACTCTTAATGTTTTGCATGTACCACAGTGATACTACCACATTTTCCTCTTCAACTGTCCTATACCACATAGAAAAAAAGTTTGATATTTGCACAATGTGTCTTGCATCTATTAGGACTAAAGGAATCTTATATTTTC
>NW_007093515.1:0-764 GCF_000164805.1 Carlito syrichta
ATCTTATCAGCAATTTACCCAATTATGGGAGTAAAAAAGGAAGCATGTGTACTTTCCTCCTAATTCTGGAATAGCTCCTGATTCTTGAAATTCTAACATGAAAATACATGTATGCAAATTAATGGACATTCAACATGAAGCTTTGTAAACATTATTAATCAAATTGAAAGGTGGTAGTACAGCTATGTAAATACAGTAGAGAGGTAAATATATTTTGGATTCTGCATTTTATTTTAATTGCATACAGGCATTAATTATAATTGCTAGATTTATTTCAATGAATAGGTTGAGCTAACCATGCTAGCAAAAGTCATCTGCATATAAGGGAGCATTTACAACCCTTTTCTTACTTAGGTCAGATATAACTGCCAGAAACTTGCTTGCCTTATTAATTTGTTCAGTTATTCAACTTTCAGAGTTCAAAGATACATTTACTAATAGGGTTCAATTAGCATTTTTAAAAATAACTTTTCCCTAATAATTGATGATAGCATGGAACTGCTATTCTTCCTGTGCTTAATTGGTGAAATTGCACTGATCTAGTGACTGGAATTAAACTGCTGAAAAATAACTTGGTCAGATTTATTCATTCAAGTTTTGAAGGCTGAGTTGCTATGGCACCCAAGATTAATTTTTTTTTAAGTATGTTTAATTTCAGTGAAAACACTGGCACATCTCTTTTGGCATTCTGTAGATAAAATAAAGTGGACCGTTTCCCTTTTTCTTGTCTTTTTTATGTTTAGCAAGTAGTTTTGGAATTCTTT
>NW_007093516.1:0-740 GCF_000164805.1 Carlito syrichta
TATTGTAGAGATGAGTTCTTGTCAAGTTGCCCAAGCGAGCCCGAACCTGCGGACTCAGGCAATCCACTCACGTCAGCCTCCCAAAGGCGCGGGATTACAGGCTTAGCCACCGAGCCCCGACTAACACAGGTTTTCTTGATGATTTGGGTTTTAATTCTGTTTTTATTGTGCCTGACAAAATACAGTCATCTGATTGTTCCTCAATTATGTTATTTTAATAAAAGAAATTAAATTTAGGTTTAAAAAAAATTTACAACTTTAAAAAGAAATAAAATGTTAATAAAGCATTCATATTCATTTTGTGGTGGTGATACAAAACAAAAGGAGTAAAAAATGCATTTTATTTTGATTTGTTCTGAGACCTCTATACTTAATGATGCCCTTAAGAACTAAAGTAATTTTTGTTTCATATTTTTTGGAAATAATAAGGCTAACAATATGGAAATTAATGGGCATGTCCTTTATCGATGGGCACTTCTCTATTCTAAACAATCTATTTCTTATTAGCAAGGAGCTTTTGATATCACATGAAAATATTAATTTTTTAAAAAATCAGAACTGACATAAAATTAGAAATTCTATGGAAGATCTAATTTTTGTGGTCATTTTAGATTTTTACTTTTTTGGCAGAATATGCTGCTACAGAGAGATGTTTGGCCATGTGACTATAACTTCTATTTTTTTGACTATTTCCATTGATTTTAATAATATACGTACTAATATGAATTTTGAAAGAAATT
>NW_007093517.1:0-1356 GCF_000164805.1 Carlito syrichta
ACATTGTCATTTAATAGTTATCTAAAGATATATTTAACTAATTCCTTCTGACACATACATCTGAATACTGTGCCAATTCACACTAGTTTGTGGGAGTCACATTCAATAATTTTCCTGACTCAGAGTGAATGATGAGCAATATTTGCTTTGAAAGAAATTTAATCTTTCTGTATTTTATTTTCTTCATTGTGCTTTACAGTAATAAGGCTTAGAACTGTTTCTGTTGTTTGGGCATGCATTTTGCTTTGTTTTTGAGCTGATTTTAATATATAGTTTATATAAGAATGGCCTATAAATTATAGAGCATATAGAAATTCATAATGTAATTTGTGCTTCTAAATACAAAAGCATAAAAAAGTATGAAATTTCCTCCTTTGACATTTTTCTGCCAGTCTCCAGGATAACAATTGTTAACTGACTATTGTCACATGGTCTGGACGTGGGTGGCATTTTATGGATGAGTGTATATGTATACCACATAAACTTAAATATAGGATTATAGGATTCCTATTTACATATTGTCTTTCAAAATGATTGCTTTTACTTATTATTTTCTCATAGACATCTTTCAATGTCAGTATAAATTTTTTTGTTTCTTACCTTGTTTTCTGTAATGACTGTGTATTATTCTATGGTATGTATGTATCACTTATTTAACCAATTGCCTCTTAGTGCCTTTTTTTTTATTGTTGTTATAATTTCATATATTGCTTCATTGAACATGCAGGATGGACTGTGGATTCTTTTGTAAGAAAAATGACTAAAAGTAGACTAGATTCAATAAGTTGGACTCCCAACCTTTTGTATTTTAGCAGTTCTACTAAGTTACTCTCTGAGGACGTGTGTATCATTTGATACAAGATAGTATATTGTGATGGTAAAACGCTGGAATTAGGAGGATGTGGGCTTGAATTCCAACTCTGTTTAGCTGGGAGTAGCCTGGTATAGAGAATTAATGTATCAGTGTCTCAGTTCTCTCATCTATAAATAAAAAATGTCTACCTAACTGAGCTATTGTGAAATTGAATGTCTTAACATACATCTGGTACTTAGAAAAGGGCCTAGCCTATTTTGATTCCAAAATGTTTTCTACCTTCATGTAAATATTCGCTGCTATAATTAACACCAACATTTTCCAAGGATTTGCAAGATTGAACAATGTGAGGCTTCGATCGATTGCTGTTTTAGAATGTGTTTTGCAGAGAATGTTGGCTTTGACTGCCTTTGACTACAGATAGCTCCATTGCCGTTTGCATATGGACTGGCGTTAAGCATTCACATGTAGCAAAATACATATTAAGCACTCAAGTTTTTAAAATATTGCGTTAGTCCTACCACTTGCAAATCTGTTTTTTA
>NW_007093518.1:0-817 GCF_000164805.1 Carlito syrichta
TATGCATCTTTTGTCATAGCATTTGTACCAACATCTCAGGCACACCTGCTTTCTTCTCTGCCTTTCTTCTAATTTGTACACACCTCAAAGTTAGAAACCTCAATGACAGAAACATCTCAAACATAAGAACTTGAGTTATAAACTAGCACCCATTCTTCTCTTTTTATTGTATTATTCAGATTTTTTACCCAAGAAGAATTGAATTTCTGAGAATGCTGAGTTTGTAGATTTTGTTTGAAATATTTGAATAGCTGGGCTCAGTGGCTCAGCCTGTAATCCCGCGCCTTTGGGAGGCTGAGGTGAGTGGATTGCTTGAGCCCGCAGATTCGAGACCCACCTGGGCAACTTGGTAAGACCTCATCTCTACAATGAATCAAAAAATTAGCTGGGTGTGGTAGCGCACGCCTGTAGTTCCAGCTACTTGGAAGACTGAGGCAGAAGGATCACTGGAGTTGAGCAGGTTGAGGCTGTGGTGGCCGGGAGTGGCCACTACCCTCCAGTCTGGGTGACAGAGTGAGACTCCAACTTAAAAAAAAAAAAGAAAGAAAAGAAATATTTGAATAACCTACATTAAGTTAATTTGTGTTCTAAAGAAAACCTGAGTTCTAAAAATAGGTTGACACATGTAATGCTCAGGATTTCTGTTAGCTTCCTGCCTGTTTGTGTGGTGGTGGCTACTGTGCATGTGCGTGAGAGGCAAGCATTCCAGCTGTCCTAGGAGTCTCTCTGAGAGGCTCCAGATCTGCTGGGAACACTGGGAGTGGCTGCGGGCTCTGACAATTCTGCTGCTAACAATTTTAAACAAAGCAGATGATCC
>NW_007093519.1:0-1683 GCF_000164805.1 Carlito syrichta
TGCATTCAGGAAGTAACTTAGATGAATAATCCAGCAGGGCTGAACTTTTTGTTTTTAGATTCTCAACTTAAATCAACATAATGAAAGTGTGGGTCACAGTGACATTTCTTTCATTGCTTAACAATAAATCTATGGACCTAAACAATCACTAGAGATGTAAGAAGTTGGAAAGGTAACAAAAAATCTTTAAGTCTTAACACCATTTTTTTCACAGTTTGTTAATAAGGACAGTAGTCTAACTTTCATGAATTCCAAACCTGGAAATTGTAATATTAAAAATACATAAGGTTCCACTGTTCAGCTATTTGCTTATGCGTAGTGTTTTATTCTTCAGAATGCTTCCACCCAATTTCAAAATAGTTAGTGTTAGAGTATGGTATTGCACTTTTCTATGGTCATGCCTCTTTGGACTTACATTGTTTAAGGTTGGCAGGTGGCCAAAGTTGTGTAAAGTCGCATGTCCATTATTGGTTGTGCATCAGAAGAGGCTGGCTGAGTGCTGTTTCAACAATACACTGGAATGCCACCCAGCCCAGTCTCAGCAGGGTTCTGAGAGTCCAGCAGAGCAGAGTAGTTCGAGTGTGTGTGTGAATGTGTGAATGTGAGTGTACAGTACAGAGCGGTTGAGTTGTCATGTGGACTCATGCACAACAAGTTATGAAGGCCTCCGTGTCTGCGCTCTTCAGCCTAGGCAGGACAGAGGGAAACACCAGACCCTGCCTGCACTGGGTGGACAGGATCCCATGCATTTGGGGGAAGAGGCGGCTAAGGCGGGTGATGTTGAATGTCTCTTGACAGTGTATGGCATTGCAGGGGCAAGGGTCAGCCAGGAGTTTGTGCGCCTGATTTTACACGCGGCCGTCCATTTTCCATAGTATTGAATTGTATTTTTAGAGGGGCCGAGCTCAGCATCTCCTGAGCTGTCTGAGTGGTGGCCAAGGATCCCATTCTGCTGCTGCCCCTACCAGCTCCACTTCACTGCCTGGTTGTTTTCTCTAGCCCCATGGCGACACCACCCATGGCCTCCCCCCACCTCCACAAAGGGAGTGCGGGACACAGAGTCACTGGCTTATTGGACCCAAGTGGAACACAAAGCAACCGTTTTAATTCGCCAGGTCGTCATCAGAAGCATCAATGAAATGCAAAAATGAAAGACAAGATGAAGAACGATCACACCTGGGTGGACGCTGCCTTTCTGGTAGGTAGCTCCCCCAACCCAGCAACCACACTTTCTGCAGGCTCCACTGCTCTCCTGGCAGCATCCTTTGGTGCCAGAGATGACAACTTCCTTCCCCAGCCACCACTTGCTCGCCCTGCTCTTGCTCTTTCTCATTCTGTGGGATTGGGTTCGTCCCTGATCCGTGCGTGTGTGTGTCTGTGTGTGTGTGTGTGTGTGTGTGAGTGTGAGTGTGTGTGTATGCCCGTGAATGCTCAGAGGTGTGTAGCGACTCTATGTGAGCCCACACCAGGAATCTCCATGAAACTTCTCCCAGGACTGTGCTCAGTGGGCTTGGCAGTGCATCTCCAGGGTGAAGCACTTGGTACCTCTTTCCTCTAGTCTCTGCTGCTCAGGAGACCTGGATATAGCAATTACCGCACACTTTCCACTCCTCCGCCCATTGAATTTTGTCAACAACTCTGTGCACTGTCTATGCGTATGTTTGGGATTTCTCCCTCCCCCAT
>NW_007093519.1:3705-5271 GCF_000164805.1 Carlito syrichta
TGCATAAATTCTACATTTATCTGTCTTTTGAGGATCAAGTGACAATGTATTTAAAAAACACAGATTACTATTGACATATTGCCATTATATTTAGGAAGTAACTTAGATGAATAATCCAGCAGGGGTGACATTTTTGTTTTCAGATACTCAACTCAAATAAACATAATAAAAGTGTGGGTCATAGTGATGATTTTTTCATTGCTTAACAATAAATCTATTGACTTAAACAATCACCAGAGATGTAAGAAGTTGAAAAGGTATCAGAAAATTTTTGTCTTAACACCATTTTTTTCGCAGTTTGTTAATAAGGACAGCAGTCTAACTTTCATGAATTCCAAACCTGGAAATTATAATATTAAAAATATGGAAGGATAAGCTGTTCAGCTATTTGCATACATGTAGTGTTTTATTCTTCAGAATGATTCCACCCAATTTCAAAATAATTAGTGTTATGGTATGGCATTGCATTTTTCTATGGTCATGGCTCTTTGGTCTTGCATTGTTTAAGGTTGGCAGGTGGCCAAAGTTTGTGTAAAGTTGCATGTCCAATATTAGTTGTGCATCAGAAGAGACTGGCTGTGTGCCCTTTCCACAATGTCCTGGGATCCCACCCAGCCCAGGCTCAGCAGGGTTCAGAGAGTCCAGCAGAGGAGAGTAGTTCGAGTGTGTGTGCGAGTGTGTGAATGTGAGTGTACAGTACAGAGCAGTTGAGTTGTCACGTGGGCTCGTGCACAAGTTACAAAGGCCTCCATGTCTGCGCTCTTCAGCCAAGGTAGGACAGAGGGAAACAGCAGGCCCAGCCTTCACTGGGTGGACAACGCCCCATGTATTTGTGGGAGGAGGCAGCATTGGAGGGTGATGTGGAATGTCTCTTGATGGTTTAGGGTGTGGCCGGGGCAAGGGTCAGCGGGGAATTTACTTGCCTGATTTTACATGTGGCCTTCCATTTTCCATGATATTAAATTGTATTGTGAGAAGGCGGAGCTGAGCAACTGGTGAGCTGTCTGAGTGGTGGCCAGGGATCCCATTCTGCTGCTGCTCCCACCAGCTCCACCCCACTGCCTGGCTGTTTCCTCCAGCCCAATGGCAACACCACCCATGACCCCCCACCTCCACCAAGGGAGTGTGGGTCACAGGGTTACTGGCTCATTAGACCTGAGCGGAACACAAAGGAACCCCTGGAATTCACCACATCATCATCAGAAACATCAATGAGATGCAAACATGAAAGTTAAGATGAAGAGGGATCACACCTGGGTGGACACTGCCTTTCTGGTAGGTATCTCCCCCAACCCAGCAACCACACTGCTCTCCTGGCAGCAGCCTATGGCGAAAGTGATGACCTCTTCCTGTCCCAGCCACCACCTGCTCGCCAGGCTCTTGCTCTTTTTTATTCTGTGGGAGTGGATTCGCCCCTGAACCGAGTGTGTGTGTGTCTGTGTGTGTGTGTTTGTGTGTGTATGTGTGTGTGTATGTCTATGCATGCACAGAGGCATGTGCGACTCTCCCCGGAAGCCTGCACCAGGAATCCTTGGCACACTTCTCCCAGTACTTGCTCAATGGGCT
>NW_007093519.1:6029-7461 GCF_000164805.1 Carlito syrichta
GGATATATCTGTACAGTGTGCCTCGGGAATGCAAAACATTACATTTGAAACTCGGTCTTTCAGAATTTTGGTTGCATGATTTAAATATTTATTCACCAACTTACTCTCTGTTATAAATTGGCCAAAAGAAACCTGATTGCACACAAAGAGGGTTGAAGGTCATGTGGTTGGGTGTGTGCAGCAGGGGGATGAACCAGGGTGTGTTTTGGGTTTCACTTTGTAAAGATTGTTTTACTGTAAGTGTAGTCATTTTAAAAACAATTGGAGCAACTACATTATGCTCAAGCAGAATATTTGTCTAAAGTGGTCATCAGATTTTGCCTGAAGGGCATTGCTCTCGTATGTGTATGAATCCTACCAAAGGATTTTAGATAATTGGCCCTATTGCCCAGTGAGGAAGTGACAAAAGGCCTTTTCAATTGCAATGCAGTTATCGATAGCTGGAGTGGCCAGGCCTCTTTACAACATGTCTTCATTTCATAGTGGGATAAGTTATCATTACTCCCCTTATCTGTGATCCTATTAATCACTAAATTTCTCTTTCTGTGGATGAATGAGCATGTGATAGAGATTCTCCAATGAACTGCCTCTTGGAGAGGAAACTTTGTTGTGAAGAATGTGTGAGAAGTAAACAGTAAGTGTTAAGCAAAGTCATATATAAGTAAACAGTAAGTGTTAACCTTTGCTTAATTGATGTTTATCACTGAGGTTTCTCTGGAGTGGAGTACATTACTTCTTGTTTGTTTGGCTATTAATCCAGAATTGTGTGGGTGTGTGCAAGTCTTCTGAAATGCATTATTCAGGTTGCTTGGAGTGAAAATCAAGTACGATGATAGAATGACAGTGTATATTTTAAACAAGGGAACGAGTTGCTTTATAAATATTTTACCATAATGATTCATGATTTGCCATATCAGCCAGCAAAATTTAATTTAATAAATAACATCATTCTGATGGAATTTAAATATAGTTCACTGTAGTCCATCAGTATATACCAACTTTCCTTAAAGTACTAAGTTTCATGTGATGTCAGTTTTTTTATCTAATCAGGGTATGTCTTTATAGATATAATTTTAAATTTCTAAGGCACCCTCATTTTGTCAATAGATTAATTTTCCTGTTTGATGGGAAAATACACAGAAGGTGTCATCAACCCAAAAGAATAAATGGTAGCCCAGCTGTCTCCACTTTCACACACATATTGAAATCATAGTTATGGTAATTTTTCAGTTTAGTTTGAGTTATTTTTCCCCTGGTAATTGTGCCAAAGTGTACCTGTTATAATGTGTCAGTTGATATAAAATAGTAAACGAAATAGCAAGTAATTATGTTGTGCATATCATTTTGTCTTTTCATTAGATGTATGTGTTTATTTCTCAGACAGGAATATTTATTTTAAGCAGGCAGAGTGGCAAAATATCAACAACATGAG
>NW_007093520.1:0-1232 GCF_000164805.1 Carlito syrichta
AAATCAAAAACCAGCAGGGCGTGGTAGTACACGCCTGTAGTTCTGGCTGCTTGGAAGCCTGAGGCGGAAGGATCGCTGGGGCCCAGAGGTCGAGGCTGCAGTGGCTGGCAGCGGCCACTGCACTCCAGTCTGGGCGACAGAGTGAGACTCCAACTCAAAAAATAAATAAAAAATAAAATAAATATAAATGAGTGAATTATATGGTACATGAGTTACATCTCAATAAAGTCATTATTATTTTTAAAAACCACATATAGTATGATTCTATTCATATGACATTATGGAAAAAACAAAACTAGAGCAACAGAGAATAGGTCAGAGGTTACCAGAGATTGGGACGGGGGTAGCCCAAGGAAGCTTTGTGGGGGTGATAGAATTGGTCTGTATTCTTAATATGGTGGTGGTTAAATGAAATGGACATGTATTAAAATGTATACAGCTGTATAGCAAAACCTTAAACATCTATTAAAGAAACAAAAACAAAAAAGTTGTTTCTTTTTTTTTTTTGAATCAGATTCTCACTCTTGTTGCCTAGGCTGGAGCACAGTGGCAGACTCACAGCCACCGCAGCCTCGACCTGCTGGGCTCAGGTGATCCTTCTGCCTCAGCCTTCCAAGTAGCTAGAACTACAGGTGCACACCATCATGCCTGGCCAGTGTTTGTGATTTATTGTAGGGACAAGATCTCACCAAGTTGCCCAGGTTGGTCTCGAACCTCCGGACTCAGGCAATCCTCTCGCCTTGGCCTCCCAAAGTACTGGGATTACGGGTTGAGCCACCGCACCCAGCCAAGTTGTTTCTTAAAAACAAGTCTAGCCTCCATTTTAATTTTTGCCACTCTTTTCAAAAGAAAAAATGATGTTCTAATCTTTGAAAGTTATTCTGATGGCTTACAATGCCATATCCCTTTACTAAAGATTTACTAAACAGCCCTTTTATCCCTTTAATAAACACCCCTTGGGGAGGTGAATCTTTTCTTTCTCTCTCTCTAATTTACTTTTAAAATAAACTGTTTTCTAAATCTAAAAAAAACAGATTTTGAGACTGGGCACACCTAGAATCCCAGCACTTTGGAAGACCAAAGCGGGAGGACTGTTTGAGTCCAGGAGTTCACGACCAGCCTATGTAATACAGTTGAGATCTCATCTCTCAAACATAAACAAATAAATACAAAAGTAGTTGGGCACGGCAGCACAGGATTGTAGTCTCAGCTACTTGGGAGGCTAGGGCAGA
>NW_007093521.1:0-821 GCF_000164805.1 Carlito syrichta
TAATCCAGTCCTCTTTAGATGGGCAATATGGCTGGTTCCATGTTCTTGCTACTGCGAACCATGTGGCGATAAACGTACATGTGCAAATATCTCCTTTATAGAGGGATTTCATTCTTCCTGATATATTCACAGTAGGAGGAGGGCAGGGTCGATTTTTAGATCGTCTAGGAATCACCAAATGTTTATCCACAGAGCTAGTACTGATTTACACTCCCGCGAGCAGTGTAGAAGTGTTCCCTGTTTGTCATTTCCTCGTCAGCATCTGTTGTTTGTGGAGTTATGGATGATAGCCATCCCGACCGAACTTAGGTGGCCTCTCAATGTAGTTTTCATTTGCATTTTTGGATGACTAATGAGGCTGAGCTTTTTGACATGTCTTTGGTGGCCGCGTGTGTGTCTGTTGTTGAGAAGGGTCTGTACATATCGTTTGCTCACTTTGAAATGAGGCTGTTTGTTTTTTCCTAGTCGGCACGTGGGAGTTCCCAACAGATCCTAAATGATCATCCTTTATCTGATGTACATTTGCAAATATCTTTTTTCCAGTCGGCGGCTTGTTTTTCTCTTGTTGGAGTCAGGGCCTCACTCTGATGACCAGAGTGGAGTAGAGTGGTACAATCATACCTGACCACAGGGTGGACCTCCTGGGCTCAGGCAATCCTCCCAGACAGCTACAAATACAAGCCTGTATCTCCATGCCCAGCTCACCGATGACATTTTGGAGATAGAGATGAGGCTGCGTGATGTTAGACAGTCGCGTCTCCAAGTCCTGGGCTCCAGCAATCTTCCGTCCTCAGTCTGCCAAAGTGCTGGACGAGAGGGGG
>NW_007093522.1:0-870 GCF_000164805.1 Carlito syrichta
CTGACCCTCCAGCACTATAGCTATCTCTTAACTTTGTTCATGTAAACTTGTATTTCTTTTCTTTTCTTTCTTTCTTTTTTTTTTTTTTTTTTGAAACAGGGTCTTGCTTTCTTGCTCAGGCTGGAGTGCAGTGGCACATCATAATTCACTGCAGCCTTAAACTCCTGGGTTCAAGGGATCATCCCACCGCAGCCTCTCAAGTAGCTGGGATTACAGCACATGTCACTATGCCCTACTAATTTTCATTTTTAATTTTTTTTTGTAGAGATGGAGTATCAATATGTTGCCCAGGCTGATCTCAAACTCCTGGCCTCAAGTGATCTTCCTGTCTCAGTTTCCCAAAGTGCTGGGATTACAGGTGTGAGCCTACATTTCCCATTTAAAAAATTCTTATCAAACATTAGTATATATAATAGGTTGTAGGTGACAATGGGCATATTTATTTGGATTTATTTAATGTCAATAGTTTAGAATGTTTTTATTTTGTATGTGTGGAAAAGATGGGCTTATTAGATGGCTGAATAGTACTGTGGGTCAGATGGAGACACCACCTACATTATTGAGATTGATCATCATGAGATGCTGGTTAGGATCAGTCTCTTTCAATCAGATCACATATGTAAATAAGCAACCACCCTTTGATTGACTGCTTATGATCCTCAGAGGAAACACTGAATGTTTTGCTTTTCTGGCTGTCTTAGTGCTCAGAGAATGTTAATACAAATGAACTCAGCCATGTATTTGAGCAAGCTGTCACAGCAAAGGGATTTCCAAAGCTTTTTGATTAAAAGGTGTTTGAATGTAGGCATGATCAATTTATGGGCTGATGGTTTACTTTCAGCAAATATAAAGATGTATTATCCCTTGAGG
>NW_007093523.1:0-822 GCF_000164805.1 Carlito syrichta
ATACTGGAGTGTAAACAGGTACAGCCACTTGCAGGAAACCCTTTGGCAGTTTCTTAGAAAATTTTGCATATGTCTGCCTCACAACCAAGGAATTCTACTTCTAGGTATTTATTCAAGAGAAAGGAAAGCATATGTCCACAAAAAAGGTGTGTCCATACTGTATGTGGCAGCTTTATTCATAACATTGAAAGTCCCGGAACTATCTAGAGTGTCCATTATCAGAAGAGTGGTATGATACATTTTGATATATTCATAAAATGGGATACTATTCAGCTAAACCAAGAGATAATGATACATTCAACAGTGGTTGAATCTCAAAAACATTTTCAGGAAAATAAGTCAAACGAAAAAGAACACATACTCTGTGTGAAGTTCAGTATCCGTGGTGTCAGGAGGAGTAACTTAGAAAGAGGCCTGGGCAATGATGGGAAGACACTGTCTTGCTTTGGATGGTGGTTACATGGGTAAATACATCTATTGAAACTCATATCACAGCGAAGTTAAGTTCTGTGTCTTTCATTGTACGTATATTTTTGGGAGTAGTAGAAAATCAAAAAATTTTTTGGGCTTGTATTATCTTGGTAAAATATGTATAATATAGAATTTACCATGTTAACATTCTGTATTTTTTTTGAGTCAGAGTCTCACTCTGTTGTCCAGGCTGGAGTGCAATGGCACAATCATGACAATCACAATGACTGATCATGGCTCACCATAGCCTCAACCTCTTGGGCTCAGTGATCCTTCCACCTCAGCCACCTGAGAAACTGGGACTACAGTCATGTGCCACACGATGTCTGGCTAATTTTTAAATTTTCTGTA
>NW_007093524.1:0-849 GCF_000164805.1 Carlito syrichta
AAAACTTTGAAAACTGAAACATGAATAATGTTGGAAAAATCATGAAGAAAGAGGCATTGCGTATGTTTATACTGTTAGAAGTGTGAGTTAGGCTTTACAATTGTGAAACACTGTGGGGTTAGCTGTTCATGTGCTAACAGCCTACAGTATAGAAACTGCAATCTTAGGAATACATTTGAGAGAAATCATCCCCTATGTAAAGAAAAGAGATGGACTATAATAGTTATGACATCATAGTTTCAGAGCTACGTTCTCAAAACCATACAAATCTTCATCCACGAGTTTCAAAAACATATTTGAGAGTCATCAGAAAATGACGAAATATGAATAACGTACATTCACATGGCTGCATGTAGGAAACCAAATGTTTCTCAAAACCAAATTCATGCTTAACATGATATGATCTCCTATACTGCGATAAAAGAAGTAAAACAAGCTACTTTTTTCGAAATACAGGCAAATAGGCTAAAATGAGTTTAAAATATTATACCTTGATACTTAAGTTAATATTTACCTTCAGCTAAATGCCAGAAATTTCGTTTTTTTAGTCAGATAGTAAGCATAAAAAGAACAATTTTATTATGATTTTGGTATGCTTCCTCCATTAAACACTTAAGGTTGTATGATTGCCAACTTAGAGAATATAATGAAGAAACTTATACCCCTTTACTAATGAATATAGAAAAGGCCAAAATCACCTCAATTGCTTTTTCTAACAATAGGCACAAAAGCAGTGTTCTGTTTAACTTGGTTGTCGCTAAGACTTTGTCATGCCTGTGTACATCAGTGATATTGGGCTGTGGGTATTCTTTGCTTTTACTTTGCGTGTGTCTGTCTTGTTTTCCTATC
>NW_007093525.1:0-873 GCF_000164805.1 Carlito syrichta
CCCAGATAAAAAACACAATTCCATTCACAATAGCAATAAAAAAAAATGAAATACCTTGGCATCTTCCTAACCAGAGACGTGAAAGATCTTTTACAATGAAAATTACAAAACACTGCTCAAAGAAATCAAAGCTGACATGAACAAGTGGAAAAATATCCCATGCTTATGGATCGGAAGAATCAACATTGTGAAGATGTCCATCTTACCTCAGGCAATCTACAAATTCAATGCAATACCCATCAAATTACCAGCAACATTCTTCTCAGACCTAGAAAAAACAACACAGGAATTCATATGGAGACACAAACGTCCAAGAATAGCCAGAACAATCCTCAGCAAAAAAAACAAAGCAGGTGGTATCACAATACCAGACTTCAAACTTTACTATAAAGCTACAATCATCAAAACAGCTTGGTATTGGTACAGGAACAGGCATATAGATCAATGGAACAGAATTGAGATTCCAGAAGCAAAACCTCAACTCCTCAACCAACTCATCTTCGACAAAGCCACCACCACCTACCAGTGGGGAGAGGAGAACCTATTCAGTAAATGGTGCTGGGAAAACTGGCTGACCACATGCAGAAGATTGAAACAGGACCCCTATCTACCCCCATGCACAAAGGTTAACTCCAAATGGATCAGAGATATAAATGTAAAACCTCAAGCCATAAGAACCTTAGAAAAGGAAGGAAATACTCTCATGGAAATCGGAACTGGCATCCAATTCCTGTACAAAACCCGAAACCCACAGGACTTAAGAGAGAAGATAGACAGATGGGACCTTATTAAACTGACAAGCCTCTGCAAAGCCAAAGAACCATCAAGAGAGCAGTAGACAGCCTACAGACTGGAAAAGTCTTTGCCAACTCT
>NW_007093526.1:0-606 GCF_000164805.1 Carlito syrichta
CGACAGGTCTGCAATCCTTTGACATGACCTTCATTGAAATACGGACTCTGCGTCTCCTCTCCTTGGTGCTGGACTCACCTAGTGACTTATTCACCAGCTGAATATAACTGAAACAACGCTCTGTCGCTTCCATAGCTGGGTCATACAGATGGATGGCTCCACCGGGTTCTTTTGGGAAATTCAGATTTGAAATCCCGAGCCATGTGTGAGAAGTCTAAGGCCCTCATGTTTTGAGGAAGCACAAGCCACATGGAAAGACCACCTGAAGGTGGCCCCGGCTGAGGTCCCAACCAAGCACCTGGGAGTGAGGATGCTCCTAGATCTGTAGTCCAGCAGCATACCCAAATACTCACATGTTCCCACTCAGCACTTAAACGTGGCTGGTGTGACCGAGAAGCACAAATGGCAATTTTATATCATTTTACTTAATGTCAATTTACATAGGGCCTAAGCCAGTGGCTGGGGTATTGGGTCACACAGCTCTAGAGAATTCTTGACTGAGCCATTGGGTCTTGTTTCTGCTCCAAGACCCCTGACATCATGGAACAGAAACAAGCCATTCTGCAGTGTTCTTTCCAAATTCCTGGTCCACAGATATGATGAGAA
>NW_007093527.1:0-1219 GCF_000164805.1 Carlito syrichta
CTTGTGTGCCCAGGTCAGTGATGGGAAAGCTGGTTTTCTTTTCTTTTCTTTTCTTTTTTGAGTTGGAGTCTCACTCTGTCACCCAGACTGGAGTGCAGTGGCCGCTCCTGGCCACTGCAGCCTCGACCTGCTGGGCTCCGGCGATCCTTCCGCCTCAGCCTTCCAAGTAGCCAGAACTACAGGCGCGTGCTACCACGCCCGGCTAATTTTTTGATTCATTGTAGAGATGAGGGCCCGCCAAGTTTCCCAGGCGGGTCTCGAACCCGCGGGCTCATGCAATCCACTCACCTCAGCCTCCCAAAGTGCTGGAATTACAGGCTGAGCCACTGAGCTCGGCTTCTCTCTCTATTTTTCTTCAGGTTCTTTCTCTTGGTATTTGACCAGTAAAGTTCTTGAGTAGTTTAGAATTTGGGAAGCTGAAGCCTGAAAACCAATATTCAGCTTTTAACAATGTTCATCCTGGAGGCAGTAGGTTCCTCCCTTGAGGTGATTGTTAAAGCACCCATCACCCAGAAGGAGAGCCAGAGAGGAGAGAGAGAAGAAGAAAACACTGAAGAACAAATCAGTCTTAAAATTAAAAAAAAATCACTTCAACACAAATAGAATAAGTGATAGAAGATAGTTTTTCTTTTAGGAAAGTCATAAGAGGGAGCAGAAAAGGCTAGAAAAAAAACTAAAAGCATTTGAATGAATAATTCTAGATATTAATTAACATTGTTGCTTTTGTCTTTAATAAATTGCATATCAGTATGCATGGTAGGGTGTAGCTTCAGGTTTTTTTAAGTTTGTCCAAGTTCTTATTTTTCAGTTCAGGCAGTCTCATGCACTCTTTCTAAAGATGACTAACCAGTGGGCTCATAGAATTGGGGGAAAGTTAGATGATAAAATAAAATTAGAATGAATCAGAGAGTTGGCTAAGATTAAGTTAAGATTTAAGTGATGCTGCATTTTCTACCAAAGAAATGATTCTTTCCACCGTATTGAAGTAAGAAAAATGAGACATTTCTGGTAACCAATGGGATGTCATGCCACCAAATGTATATTTACTGCCTAAGTGTTTCTTTTATATTTCCACTCTTTTTTATTTTTTTTTGAGTTGGAGTCTCACTCTGTTGCCCAGACTGGAGTGTAGTGGCCGCTCCCGGCCACCGCAGCCTCGACCTGCTGGGCTCCAGCGATCCTTCCGCCTCAGCCTTCCAAGTACCTGGAACTACAGGCA
>NW_007093527.1:2901-3785 GCF_000164805.1 Carlito syrichta
TTACAGATGAGGAAACTGAGGCACAGAGCAGTCAAGTCTGCTAAAGTCACAGAACAAATAAGTAGTTGTGCCAGAATTCCAACACTGACCCTCCAGCACTATAGCTATCTCTTAACTTTGTTCATGTAAACTGTATTTCTTTTCTTTTTTCCTTCCTTTCCTTTCCTTTTCTTTTCTTTTCTTTCTTTCTTTCTTTTTTTTTGAGACAGGGTCTTGCTTTCTTGCTCAGGCTGGAGTGCAGTGGCACATCATAGTTCACTGCAGCCTTAAACTCCTGGGCTCAAGGGATCGTCCCACCACAGCCTCTCAAATAGCTGAGATTACAGCACACGCCACTATTCCCTACTAATTTTCATTTTTAATTTCTTTTTTTGTAGAGATGGAGTATCAATATGTTGCCCAGGCTGATCTCAAACTCCTGGCCTCAAGTGATCTTCCTGTCTCAGTTTCCCAAAGTGCTGGGATTAAAGGTGTGAGCCTACATTTCCCATTTAAAAAATTCTTATCAAACATTAGTATATATAATAGGTTGTAGGTGACAATGGGCATATTTATTTGGATTTATTTAATGTCAGTAGTTTAGAATGTTTTTATTTTGTATGTGTGGAAAAGATGGGTTTATTAGATGGCTGAATAGTACTGTGGGTCAGATCGAGACACCACCTACATTATTGAGATTGATCATCATGAGATGCTGGTTAGGATCACTCTCTTTCAATCAGATCGCATATGTAAATAAGCAACCACCCTTTGATTGACTGCTGATGATCCTCAGAGGAAACACTGAATGTTTTGCTTTTCTGGCTGTCTTATTGCTCAGAGAATGTTAATACTAATGAACTCAGCCATGTATTTGAGCAAGCTGTCACAGCAAAGGGATTTCG
>NW_007093528.1:0-762 GCF_000164805.1 Carlito syrichta
CAGGTTGAGGCTGCGGTGGCCGGGAGCGTACCACTGCACTCCAGTCTGCACAACACAGCAAGATTCCAACTCAAAAAAAATAAATAAATAAAAAAAAGAATAATGGTAACTCGCTTCAACAACAGTCTTATAATTTATTATTTTTAATATAAAACAGTAAGCCAAGCACAGTGGTTCATACCTGTAATCCCAGCACTTTGGGAGGCTGCGGGGAAAGGATTGCCTGAGCCCATGGGTTCAAGACCAGCCTGGGCAACTTGGCGAGACCCTGTCTCTACAATAAATCAAACAATTAGCCAGGTGTGGTGGTGCGTGCCTGTAGTTCCAGCTACTTGGAAGGCTAAGGCAGAAGGATTACCTGAGCTCAGCAGGTCAAGGCTGCAGTGACTGTGTAGGCCACTGCACTCCAACCTGAGCAAAAGAGTGAGAGTCTGACTCAAAAAATATATATATGTGTATATATATATATATACACATATATATTTTTATTTATATATATACATACACATATATGTATACATATATATGTATATATATATTCAATTCCTACATGTACAGTTTGTAAATATCTATCATCAATGTTTTAGAGCTTGTTTTGAGGAAGCATTATGATATAATAGGAAAATAAGTGAATTACTCATAAGATTTGAGTTCTAGTTCCTCTCAGCATGAGTTCTTGTATCAGTAAAGTCAGGTAAGCTCTGTCTCTCATGGTTTCATGAAATTCAGAGATATTACATGTTGTCAAACATGATCTTTAGA
>NW_007093529.1:0-718 GCF_000164805.1 Carlito syrichta
CCGGCAGACTGGGGATCACGGGAGGGAAGGCATCTCCAGACAAGACTGAGGGTGGCTAGGAGAAAGCAGAGGGACAGACAGCCAGAACTCAGTCTGCTACACACATGCAAACAGTCAGTTGAGAAGCCTTGATCTGGAACTCAATGCTCTGAGGTCTGTGTTTTCAAAATGACTGCACCCTATGCTCACTCAAATAAGGGAAAAGAGAAATGGTTGTCTCCTTCAAGTCTCCAGAGTAGCATGGCCCACTAAAAAAAATAAAAATAAAAGAAGGGGATTGTGGTAGGCATAGTATTTGCCCTGAAAATGTCCACATCCTAATCCTTGGAACTCTGTAACCTTATATGGAAAGGGGGACTTTTCCGATGAGATTAAGATGAAGGACCCTGAAATGGGAATGGTAGTCTGTTACCCAAGTCGGCCAAACCCAATCACAAGTCCTCAAAACCTTCCCCAGCTGTGGTCACCAAGCAGCTTTGACTACAGAAGGCAACAGAGAGGTGCTGTGTCTCTGGCGTTGGAGATCGGGGAAGAGCCATGAACCAAGGAATGTGGGAAGTTTTTGGAAGCTAGAAAAGGTAAGAAAACAAGTGGCTCTCTAGCGAATCTTTCCAGGAAACATTGTAGCTCTGCCAACACCTTGGTTTGAGCCCAGGAAGATATTCATTGGACTTCAGACCTGTGTAAATTGTAAGACATTACATTTGTGTTGTTTCAA
>NW_007093530.1:0-789 GCF_000164805.1 Carlito syrichta
TTCTCTTTCTTTGCTGGATCTTTACCTGGCTTGGGTATCAATGTGATGTTGGCTTCGTAAAATGCTTTGGGGAGCGCTCCATCTTTTTCAATTGCCTGGAATACCTTCAGTAGGATTGGTATCAGCTCCTCCTTAAATATCTTGTAGAATTCTGCTGGAAAGTCATCTGGACCAGGGCTTTTTTTGTAGGAAGTTTTCTTATTACGTGGTCGATTTCCTTGATTGTTATTGGTTTATTTAGGATCTCAATTTCTTCTTGTTCCAACCTAGGTAGGTTGTGTGATGTCAGAAAATCCTCCATTTCCTTAAGGTTTTCAAGTTTGTTTCCATACAAGTGTACATAGTAGTCTCTAATGATCTTTTGTATTTCTTCAGGGTCAGATGTGACTTCATCTTTTGTGTTTCTGATTGTGGTTATTTGTTTTTTTTCTCGTTTTTTCTTGGTCAGTCTAGCTAGGGGACCATCGATCTTGTTTATTCTTTCGAAGAACCAGCTTTTTGTTTCATTGATTTTTTTCTATTATCTTTTTGTCTTCTATGTCCTGGATTTGGGCTTTTATTTGGTGATCTGGATTCTTCTGCTGAAATTAGGGTTTTTGTGGTCTTGCTTTTCCAGCTTCTTTAGGTGGCTTGTTAGGTTGTCAATTTCTGTTCCTTCCATTTTCCTCATGTGTGTTTGTAGGGATATAAATTCCCCTCTTATTACAGCTTTTAAGGCATCCCAGAGATTTTGGTAAGATGTTTCTTCATTTTCATTTGTTCCAGGTATCTTTTGATCTCTGTTTTGAT
>NW_007093531.1:0-862 GCF_000164805.1 Carlito syrichta
AAAATATTACTTTTACATATATTAGGGAAACAGTGTGACCTGTTGGTTGATTGGTCATCTTTTATATTTTATGTTGAAGAGCACAAGGCTAACATCAGATGTGATGGAGAACTATGGTACATAAAACTGTAAGCAACTATATGAAATAAGAATTGCCTTTATATGTCTTCTGTGACTTTGCTTGAGTAAGATAAAGTCTTATAGTCAGTTACAATACCTTGTTTCTTTGTGTGTTTGACTAGTTGTGTTTTGACTTATTAGTCAGAGCAGATAAGATCAAATAAGGCCTGAGTGCCATTGGCTTAGCTTAGATAACTTGATTCTAAATTACTTCATCATGGTATATCAGGGAGAACCAAAAAACAAAAAAAACAATTTTATAAGAAATGTGCTTTTATTCTTTAGTCATCCTTAAGATACTCTCTGTTTCATGCAGTACACCTGTTAAGACACTTTTTCCACAGACTCATTAATTTTGATGCCTTTTAGTACTTCTGTTGCTTTTTATTTCACCTCTTCCACATCAGCAAAATGTTTCCCTTTGAGGACTTTTTTTCATTTGGGAAAACAAAAAATAGTTGCTCAGGATAAGATTGGGTGAATAGGGAAGGTGGGGCACAGGGGTCATGCAGGTTGTGTTCAAAAACTGCTGAACATTAAGTGCAGTGTGGACAAGTGTGCTCAAATCACTCATTATGAAAGAACTCTAAAAAAAAATTATCTGAGCCAAAGGCAGCCTCTCACAACAACACTAGCTGGTACACTGATGCTGATGGGTTCCTAGAACAGATATCTAGCAGGGGAAACCTGTACTAAGGGGCCTGCTCTCCAAAAATATATATGCCTCATATATAGGCAGACT
>NW_007093532.1:0-951 GCF_000164805.1 Carlito syrichta
AACTCTGCTGGCCTAAGCTGAAGACTCTGTGACTGTGACAGGCATAGCTGACTCTAGAAACCCATTGTTCCTGTTTCCCATAAACTGCGGTTTCGGCCTAGGTATCAGATATAATTCAAACTCAGGTCACATTTGCGAGCCTTTTATATGGTACAAGCATCTGTGTAAGATTTAAAAGAATATACTTAGGGAGAGCTGTTTGCAGCTTTTCAATGGTGAAGATGATTTTCGAGAGTGGCCCAGCACAGAGTTTGGGCCCAGCATGTACTTTGGACTGGGCTGCATTCTTTTGGGTCGGCTTTAGCTACAGTTAGTGTAAGGTCTCTTTTCTACCTATTATAGAAATTGAATTTATTTTATTCATAGAAGGTATTGTAGAATAGGGCATGCTACGAATCATGTTAGTTCATGCATAATCAATCATAATATTTTTAGGTTTAATAAGAATATAGTTAACTTTAAGAATTTTCATCGTCTCCACTTTCTACTATCGAAGTTTTTGCCGTAGTACATTTACAATTTACATTTAGGTTTTAGAAGCTTTGCTGCTGCTAATCAACTTTATATATTAGAATTAAGAATTGGAAAACTTTCATAGAAATTAGGATAAACATATAAGACTTTGGAATAGCCATTTTGTTAAGAGATTGTCGTCTATTGTTCCAAAAGGTGGCCCACTGTGGACCTTGGACTGGGCCACATCCTCTAGGGCCCAGTGTGGTCTTTGGACTGGGACACATTCTTTAGGAAATTGGCTTAAGCTATAATTAAGAGCTTCCATAGCATTGTATAAGTGGTAGAGTTTAATTTAGTCGTCATGGGTATTGAGTGAGCTTTAGAAGTTATTGATTATCAGAACATCATTAGACTAGTAAGGATTGTTACACTGCTTTTGAAGAACATTAACTAGCAAAGGGAACAATGAGACAATCTTGGGGTTTGTTCCTCCTC
>NW_007093533.1:0-1314 GCF_000164805.1 Carlito syrichta
ACCTAATCTGCTGCCTGACTGAACTAACCAGTTTTCTTAGATGCCCCCCAAAAGCTCTCTGTATACAAAGTATAGTATTGTCTTATAAATCTTTTTTGAGTTGGAGTCTCACTCCATGGCCCAGGCTGGAGTATAGTAGCATGCTCATAGCCACCCAGCATTGATGTGCCAGGCTCCGGCAATCCTTCCGCCTCCGTCTTCCAAGTAGCCAAAACTACAGGTGTGCACTAGCACACCAGGCTCATTTTTTTATTTATTGTAGAGATGAGATCTTGCCAAGTTGTCCAGGCTGTTCTCACACCGGTGGGCTCAGACAATCCCCTCACCTTGGCCTCCCAAAGTGCTGGGATTACAGGCTTGAGGCACTGCAGTTGGCCTAAAAAAGTTTGAACTGAAAAAATTAGAAGGCTCACATAAGTCAGCAAAGTATTATTAGCAAATTTTATTATGAAAGTTACAGCAGACATAGGACCTTAGTGATAAATTGACAAGACATTAAAGGACCCTGTGCAGTGGGTGCAGGTGGTTATCAAAGACAAGGAAAATGACCATTCCTTAAACTGTGAGGATACCAGTTCTTTCTGTTCACAAATGAGGTAAGGATTTTATATTCCAACACACACCTTAATTACAACTGTCTTTTTAATTTTATTAATTCTATAATTAGGAGTTATCAACTGCTGAAGATTGTTAGTAAACCAAGACTGGCATGCACTAAGATCTTTGCATTGACAAATCCATCTATCTTTTCACCTTCTCATCTTATGTTTAACACGGAGAGAGTTTCAGTTCATTTTACATGACTTGATATGTCTGATGACAGAAACTGGTTTAGACTTGTAAATTCCAGCTCTGGGGTCCAATTAAGAAAGGGCCTGTGCTTGGTAGAGTCTGAAACAGATCTACATATACATTATTTCTGTTCAAGTTTGCCCTGGATGTCTTCTTGTGCAGTCAGATAAATGATTTCATGGCTAGACAACTGACCTTTGAAATTTTTTTCTGTCACTTTAAGCAATGGAAGAAATCTTCCGTTTACTTTCTTATCACCTCTTATTCAAAAAGTATGCTTTTTCTATGAGAACATGGTTGCTTTCTTAAAACCTCATCTCATTCCATAGTATGTAGCACAACACTTATGATGTTCTGAATTAGAAAAAGTAACCCTAAAAGACCTGTAAATGACCAGGGGGAAATAGTAAGGCAGGCAGGCACACACACACCAAAAAACTGTCAAAAATGATAGATCTGTAATTTGGAATGTCAGGGAAGAAACAGACTGGGAGAAGCAAAATCGTTATGGTTTAGCCTCCT